>NW_026600792.1:62500-124876 GCF_029448725.1 Salvelinus fontinalis | reverse complement strand
CCTCCACCAGAAGTCTCTTCACCTCCTCCCTCCACCATAAGTCTCCTCACCTCCACCAGAAGTCTCTTCACATCCTCCCTCCACCAGAACTCTCCTCACCTCCTCCAGAAGTCTCCTCACCTCCTCCCTCCACCAGAAGTCTCTTCACCTCCTCCCTCCACCAGAAGTCTCCTCACCTCCACCAGAAGTCTCCTCACCTCCACCAGAAGTCTCCTCACCTCCACCAGAAGTCTCCTCACCTCCTCCCTCCACCAGAAGTCTCCTCACCTCCTCCCTCCACCAGAAGTCTCCTCACCTCCTCCCTCCACCAGAAGTATCTTCACCTCCTCCCTCCACCAGAAGTCTCCTCACCCCCTCCCTCCACCAGAAGTCTCTTCACCTCCTCCCTCCACCAGAAGTATCTTCACCGCCTCCCTCCACCAGAAGTCTCCTCACCCCCTCCCTCCACCAGAAGTCTCTTCACCTCCTCCCTCCACCAGAAGTATCTTCACCTCCTCCCTCCACCAGAAGTATCTTCACCTCCTCCCTCCACCAGAAGTCTCCTCACCTCCTCCCTCCACCAGAAGTCTCCTCACCCCCTCCCTCCACCAGAAGTCTCCTCACCTCCTCCCTCCACCAGAAGTCTCCTCACCTCCACCAGAAGTCACTTCACCTCCTCCCTCCACCAGAAGTCTCTTCACCTCCTCCATCTACCAGAAGTCTCCTCACCTCCTCCCTCCACCAGAAGTCTCCTCACCTCCACCAGAAGTCTCCTCACCTCCTCCAGAGGTCTCTTCACCTCCTCCCTCCACCAGAAGTCTCCCCACCTCCTCCCTCCACCAGAAGTATCTTCACCTCCTCCCTCCACCAGAAGTCTCCTCACCCCCTCCCTCCACCAGAAGTCTCTTCACCTCCTCCCTCCACCAGAAGTATCTTCACCTCCTCCCTCCACCAGAAGTATCTTCACCTCCTCCCTCCACCAGAAGTCTCCTCACCCCCTCCCTCCACCAGAAGTCTCCTCACCTCCTCCCTCCACCAGAAGTCTCCTCACCTCCACCAGAAGTCTCTTCACCTCCTCCCTCCACCAGAAGTCTCTTCACCTCCTCCATCTACCAGAAGTCTCCTCACCTCCTCCCTCCACCAGAAGTCTCCTCACCTCCACCAGAAGTCTCTTCACCTCCTCCCTCCACCAGAAGTCTCCTCACCTCCACCAGAAGTCTCCTCACCTCCTCCCTCCACCAGAAGTCTCCTCACCTCCTCCCTCCACCAGAAGTCTCCTCACCTCCACCAGAAGTCTCCTCACCTCCACCAGAAGTCTCCTCACCTCCTCCCTCCACCAGAAGTCTCCTCACCTCCTCCCTCCACCAGAAGTCTCCTCACCTCCTCCCTCCACCAGAAGTCTCCTCACCTCCTCCCTCCACCAGAAGTCTCATCACCTCCACCAGAAGTCTCCTCACCTCCTCCCTCCACCAGAAGTCTCCTCACCTCCTCCCTCCACCAGAAGTCTCTTCACCTCACCTCCTACCTCCACCAGAAGTCTCCCCACCTCCTCCCTCCACCAGAAGTCACCTCACCTCCTCCCTCCACCATAAGTCTCCTCCCTCCACCAGAAGTCTCCTCCCTCCACCAGAAGTCTCCTCCCTCCACCAGAAGTCTCCTCCCTCCACCAGAAGTCTCCTCACCTCCACCAGAAGTCTCCTCACCTCCTCCTTCCACCATAAGTCTCCTCACCTCCACCAGAAGTCTCCTCCCTCCACCAGAAGTCTCCTCACCTCCACCAGAAGTCTCCTCCCTCCACCAGAAGTCTCCTCACCTCCACCAGAAGTCTCCTCACCTCCACCAGAAGTCTCCTCACCTCCACCAGAAGTCTCCTCACCTCCACCAGAAGTCTCCTCACCTCCTCCCTCCACCAGAAGTCTCCTCCCTCCACCAGAAGTCTCCTCACCTCCTCCCTCCACCATAAGTCTCCTCACCTCCACCAGAAGTCTCCTCACCTCCACCAGAAGTCTCTTCACCTCCTCCCTCCACCAGAAGTCTCTTCACCAGAAGTGTAATTAGTCTGCTGCTGGTGAGGTGTTGTTCAGCGCCAAGCTCAGCTCAGCTCATCCTATTTAGATTCTCTAAAGAGCTAAACTAATAGTTCCTCTGGCTCAGGAGAGCTTTCATTAGAGACACAGTAATAACCCCTATGTCAGGAACAAAGGGCACTTCAGAGACAGAGAGAATAGTAGGTTTTGATAAAGGTCTTCAAAACTTGAATTTATATTTCTTCTGCCCACGGGATCTTCCTGAATTTCACAGTGTCGACTGTAACCACACAAGGGTTTCTACAGTACATGGAGGTAGTCCTTACCTTAAACCAGGGTTACTATGGAGGTAGTCCTTACCTTGAACCAGGGTTACTATGGAGGTAGTCCTTACCTTGGACCAGGGTTACTATGGAGGTAATCCTTACCCTGGACCAGGGTTACTATGGAGGTAGTCCTTACCTTGAACCAGGGCTACTATGGAGGTAGTCCTTACCTTGAACCAGGGTTACTATGGAGGTAGTCCTTACCTTGAACCAGGGTTACTATGGAGGTAGTCCTTACCTTGAACCAGGGTTACTATGGAGGTAGTCCTTACCTTGGACCAGGGTTACTATGGAGGTAGTCCTTACCTTGAACCAGGGTTACTATGGAGGTAGTCCTTACCTTGAACCAGGGTTACTATGGAGGTAGTCCTTACCTTGGACCAGGGTTACTATGGAGGTAATCCTTACCTTGAACCAGGGTTACTATGGAGGTAGTCCTTACCTTGAACCAGGGTTACTATGGAGGTAGTCCTTACCTTGGACCAGGGTTACTATGGAGGTAATCCTTACCCTGGACCAGGGTTACTATGGAGGTAGTCCTTACCTTGAACCAGGGTTACTATGGAGGTAGTCCTTACCTTGAACCAGGGTTACTATGGAGGTAGTCCTTACCTTGGACCAGGGTTACTATGGAGGTAGTCCTTACCTTAAACCAGGGTTACTATGGAGGTAGTCCTTACCTTGGACCAGGGTTACTATGGAGGTAGTCCTTACCTTGAACCAGGGTTACTATGGAGGTAGTCCTTACCTTGGACCAGGGTTACTATGGAGGTAGTCCTGACCTTGGACCAGGGTTACTATGGAGGTAGTCCTTACCTTGGACCAGGGTTACTATGGAGGTAGTCCTTACCTTGAACCAGGGTTACTATGGAGGTAGTCCTTACCTTGAACCAGGGTTACTATGGAGGTGGTCCTTACCTTGGACCAGGGTTACTATGGAGGTAGTCCTTACCTTGGACCAGGGTTACTATGGAGGTAGTCCTTACCTTGGACCAGGGTTACTATGGAGGTGGTCCTTACCTTGGAGCAGGGTTACTATGGAGGTAGTCCTTACCTTGAACCAGGGTTACTATGGAAGTAGTCCTTACCTTAAACCGGGGTTACTATGGAGGTAGTCCTTACCTTGGACCAGGGTTACTATGGAGGTAGTCCTTACCTTGAACCAGGGTTTCTATGGAGGTAGTCCTTACCTTGGACCCATTTCAAACTGAATTGATCCAGACTAGTCTGAGGAGATCAGATTAACTAGGGTTATTTCAGTGTACAGTAGTTTGTGTCTGTGTGTTGTGTAGCTTAGTGTGAAAAGGACTGTGCTCTGTGTCTAATCTCTTCTCACAGCCACTGTGTGGATGACTGGACAGGTCTGGTCCTCATTAAATGCATGTCATTGGCTGTGTGTTCATTAGGCTGGTGACGGGCAGGGTGAAGGGGGGATTGAAGAGGTGCAGAAAGTGGTGATGGGGTGTCTGTATCCAGGGGTGACAGAGGTGTTCAGACTGCTCTCTGTCTGTCTGTCTGCAGCTCAGTAATGATATTTAGGACCTCTCTCTCTCTCTCCTCTCCCCCCCCTCTCTTTCAATTCAATTTAAGGGGCTTTATTGGCATGGGAAACATGTTTACATTGCCAAAGCAAGTGAAATAGATCAAACAAAAGTGAAATAAACAAAAATGAACAGTAAACATTACAGTCACAGAAGTTCCAAAAGAATAAAGACATTTCAAATGTCATATTATGTCTCTATACAGTTTAGTAATGATGTGCAAATAAATAGAAAATAAATAAACATCAATATGGGTTGTATTTACAATGGTGTTTGTTCTTCACTGGTTGCCCTTTACTTGTGGCAACAGGTTACACATCTTGCTGCTGTGATGTCACACTGTGGTATTTCACCCAGTAGATATGGGAGTTTATCGAATTCTTTGTGTGTCTGTGTGATCTGAGGGAAATATGTGTCTCTAATATGGTCATACATTGGGCAGGAGGTTAGGAAGTGCAGCTCAGTTTCCACCTCATTTTGTGGACAGTGTGCACATAGCCTGTCTTACATTTACATTTAAGTCATTTAGCAGACGCTCTTATCCAGAGTCTTCTCTTGAGAGCCATGTCTGCCTACGGCGGCCTTTCTCAATAGCAAGGCTATGCTCACTGATTCTGTACATAGTCAAAGCTTTCCTTAAGTTTGGGCCAGTCACAGTGGTCAGGTAGTCTGCCACTGTGTACTCTCTGTTTTGGGCCAAATCACATTCTAGTTGACTGTTTTTTTGTTAATTCTTTCCAATGTGTCAAAGTAATTATATTTTTGTTTTCTCATGATTTGGTTGGGTCTAATTGTGTTGCTGTCCTGAGACTCTTGTGGGGTGTGATTGTGTTTGTGAACAGAGCCCCAGGACCAGCTTGCTTAGGGGACTCTTCTCCAGGTTCATCTCTCTGTAGGTGATGGCTTTGTTATGGAAGGTTTGGGAATCGCTTCCTTTTAGGTGGTTGTAGAATGTAACGTCCCTTCTCGCTCTCTCGTCACATGAGCTATAACGAACAGCATGAAGGTATGTATTGCTACAGCAATATAAATGAACCCACCACCGACTGGGAAATGGATGAATGATGCACCTTGTCCTCTCTTTCCCTGGATCCATTACTTTGTGAATTGATTGTGTTTTAGGTCATCATCCTCTTCTCTGCATGCAACACATCCTGGAGGTAGACTACAGAGAGCATCTTCAATAAATAGGTTTAGCCAGGGATGGTCTATAATTTAACAGGCTTTGGTTTAGCATCTGAAAGATATCCGCTCCCTGTATGGTACTGGAAGGATGGTTACTGTATATCCCATCTAGAGATCACCTCCCTGTATGGTCCTGGAAGGATGGTTACTGTATATCCCATCTAGAGATCACCTCCCTGTATGGTACTGGAAGGATGGTTACTGTATATCCCATCTAGAGATCACCTCCCTGTATGGTCCTGGAAGGATGGTTACTGTATATCCCATCTAGAGATCACCTCCCTGTATGGTACTGGAAGGATGGTTACTGTATATCCCATGTAGAGATCACCTCCCTGTATGGTACTGGAAGGATGGTTACTGTATATCCCATCTAGAGATCACCTCCCTGTATGGTCCTGGAAGGATGGTTACTGTATATCCCATCTAGAGATCACCTCCCTGTATGGAACTGGAAGGATGGTTACTGTATATCCCATCTAGAGATCACCTCCCTGTATGGTCCTGGAAGGATGGTTACTGTATATCCCATCTAGAGATCACCTCCCTGTATGGTACTGGAAGGATGGTTACTGTATATCCCATCTAGAGATCACCTCCCTGTATGGTACTGGAAGGATGGTTACTGTATATCCCATCTAGAGATCACCTCCCTGTATGGTACTGGAAGGATGGTTACTGTATATCCCATGTAGAGATCACCTCCCTGTATGGTACTGGAAGGATGGTTACTGTATATCCCATCTAGAGATCACCTCCCTGTATGGTACTGGAAGGATGGTTACTGTATATCCCATCTAGAGATCACCTCCCTGTATGGTACTGGAAGGATGGTTACTGTATATCCCATCTAGAGATCACCTCCCTGTATGGTACTGGAAGGATGGTTACTGTATATCCCATCTAGAGATCACCTCCCTGTATGGTACTGGAAGGATGGTTACTGTATATCCCATCTAGAGATCACCTCCCTGTATGGTCCTGGAAGGATGGTTACTGTATATCCCATCTAGAGATCACCTCCCTGTATGGTACTGGAAGGATGGTTACTGTATATCCCATGTAGAGATCACCTCCCTGTATGGAACTGGAAGGATGGTTACTGTATATCCCATCTAGAGATCACCTCCCTGTATGGTCCTGGAAGGATGGTTACTGTATATCCCATCTAGAGATCACCTCCCTGTATGGTACTGGAAGGATGGTTACTGTATATCCCATGTAGAGATCACCTCCCTGTATGGAACTGGAAGGATGGTTACTGTATATCCCATCTAGAGATCACCTCCCTGTATGGTCCTGGAAGGATGGTTACTGTATATCCCATCTAGAGATCACCTCCCGGTATGGTACTGGAAGGATGGTTACTGTATATCCCATCTAGAGATCACCTCCCTGTATGGTACTGGAAGGATGGTTACTGTATATCCCATCTAGAGATCACCTCCCTGTATGGTACTGGAAGGATGGTTACTGTATATCCCATCTAGAGATCACCTCCCTGTATGGTACTGGAAGGATGGTTACTGTATATCCCATCTAGAGATCACCTCCCTGTATGGTACTGGAAGGATGGTTACTGTATATCCCATCTAGAGATCACCTCCCTGTATGGTACTGGAAGGATGGTTACTGTATATCCCATGTAGAGATCACCTCCCTGTATGGAACTGGAAGGATGGTTACTGTATATCCCATCTAGAGATCACCTCCCTGTATGGTACTGGAAGGATGGTTACTGTATATCCCATCTAGAGATCACCTCCCTGTATGGTCCTGGAAGGATGGTTACTGTATATCCCATCTAGAGATCACCTCCCTGTATGGTACTGGAAGGATGGTTACTGTATATCCCATCTAGAGATCACCTCCCTGTATGGTACTGGAAGGATGGTTACTGTATATCCCATGTAGAGATCACCTCCCTGTATGGTACTGGAAGGATGGTTACTGTATATCCCATCTAGAGATCACCTCCCTGTATGGTACTGGAAGGATGGTTACTGTATATCCCATCTAGAGATCACCTCCCTGTATGGTACTGGAAGGATGGTTACTGTATATCCCATCTAGAGATCACCTCCCTGTATGGTACTGGAAGGATGGTTACTGTATATCCCATCTAGAGATCACCTCCCTGTATGGTACTGGAAGGATGGTTACTGTATATCCCATCTAGAGATCACCTCCCTGTATGGTCCTGGAAGGATGGTTACTGTATATCCCATCTAGAGATCACCTCCCTGTATGGAACTGAAAGGATGGTTACTGTATATCCCAATGATGATCATTGCTGTTGTGCTAGCAGACTGGAATATGTTCCGGGATTCATCCAATGGCATTGAGGAATACACCACCTCAGTCACTGGCTTCATCAATAAGTGCATCGATGACGTCATCCCCACGCTGACTGTATGTACATATCCCAACCAGAAGCCATGGATTACAGGCAACATCCGCATTGAGCAAAAGGCTAGAGCGGCCGCTTTTAAGGAGCGGGAGACTAATCTGGACGCATATAAGAAATTCCAATATGCCCTCTGACGAACCATCAAACAAGCAAAGCATCAATACAGGATTAAGATTGAGACTTACTATACCGGCTTTGACGCTCGTCGGATGTGGCAGGGCTTGAAAACTATTACGGACTACAAAGGGAAACCAAGACGTGAGCTTCCCAGTGACGCAAGCCTACCAGACAAATTAAATGCCTTTTATGTTCGCTTCGAGGCTAGCGACACTGAAGCATGCACGAGAACACCAGCTGTTCTGGATGACTGTGTGATAACGCTCTCGGTAGCCGATGTGAACAAAACCTTTAAACGGGTCAACATTCACAAAGCTGCTGGGCCAGACGGATTACCAGGACGTGGACTCAAAGCATGAGTGGACCAACTGTCAAGTGTCTTCACTGGCAATTTCAACCTATCCCTGACCGAGTCTGTAATACCTACATGTTTCAAGCAGACCACCATAAATGATTACCGCCCCGTGGCACTCACGTCGGTAGCCATGAAGTGCTTTGAAAGGCTGGTCATGGCTCACATCAACAGCATCCTCCCGGACACCCTAGAACCACTCCAATTTGCATTCGGCCCAACAGATCCGCATACGACGCAATCTCAATCGCACTCCACACAGCCCTTTCTCAACTGGACAAAAGGAACACCTATGTGAGAATCCTGTTCATTGACTACAGCTCAGCGTTCAACACTATAGTGCCCACGAAGCTCATCACTAAGCTAAGGACTCTGGGACTAAACACCTCCCTCTGCAACTGGATCCTGGACTTCCTGACGGGCAGCCCCCAGGTGGTAAGAGTAGGCAACAACACGTCTGACACGCTGATCCTCAACACTGGGGCACCTAGGGGTGTGTACTTAGTCCCCTCCTGTACTCCCTGTTCACCCAAGACTGCGTGGCCAAACACGACTCCAATACCATCATTAAGTTTGCTGATGACACAACAGTGGTAGGCCTGATCACCGACAACAATGAGATAGCCAATAGGGAGGTGGTCAGAGAACTGGCAGTGTGGTGCCAGGACAACAACCTCTCCCTCAATGTGAGCAAGACTAAGGAGCTGATCGTGGACTACAGGAAAAGGCAGGCCGAACAGGTCCCCATTAACATTGACAGGGCTGTAGTGGAGCAGGTCGAGAGTTTCAAGTTCCTTGGTGTCCACATCACACAAACTATTATGGTCCAAACACACCAAGACAGTCATGAAGAGGGCACGACAAAACCTAATCCCCCTCAGGAGACTGATAAGATTTGGCATGGGTCCCCAGATCCTCAAAAGGTTCTACAGCTGCACCATCGAGAGCATCCTGACCTGTTGCATCACTGCCTGGTATGGCAACTGCTCGGCATCTGACCGTAAGGCGCTACAGAGGGTTGTGCGAACGGCCCAGTACATCACTGGGGCCAAGCTTCCTGCCATCCAGGACCTATATAATAGGCGGTGTCAGAGGAAAGCCCATAAAATTGTCAGAGACTCCAGTCACCCAAGTTATAGACTGTTTCCTCTGCTACCACACGGCAAGCGATACCGGAGCGCCAAGTCTAGGACCAAAAGGCTCCTCAACAGCTTTTACCCCCAAGCCATTAGACTGCTGAACAATTCATAAAATTGCCACCGGACAATTTTCATTGAACCCCCCCTTTTGTACACTGCTGCTACTCGCTGTTTGTTTGTTATCTATGCATAGTCACGTCACCCCATTTACAAGTACAGATTACCTCAACTAGCCTGTACCCCCGCACACTGACTCGGTACCGGTGCCCCCTGTATATAGCCTTGTTATTGTTATTATTATTGTGTTACTTTTTATTATTACTTTTTAGTCTACTTGGTAAATATTTTCTTCTTGAACTGCACTGTTGATTAAGGGTAAGTAAGCACGGTAAAGTCTACACTTGTTGTATTCGGCGCATGTGACAAATAAAGTTTCATTTGATTTGCTCTACATGTAATTAGCAAAGGCTATCAGACAGTTATAGCAAAGCTAACCACCCATCAGACAGACAGGATGGACATTGGACAGAGAGTTCTGCCTCTGTTAGTGTGGACTGTTCTCCTTTCTTAACACCAACTGACAGTGATATTGTTTTTCCCAGGGCCTGGCAGGAGGGCCTGGAGTTTACCCAACACAAACAGACGAAGCATCACGTGACTCTGGCTGCTCTTTAATCAACGGGCCCTCTGGGAAGAGAGAGAACGCCGTGATGCAGCCACACGTCTTCATCTGCTGCCAGGACGCTCCATACGGCTCCCTCCGTCTGGGCTTGGCGTTATTAAAGTTCTCCCCCCTCTCTCCCCCTCAATCCTCCCTCCTGGCTTGAGTGTAATAAAAGAAGCAGGGAGAGAGCCGTATGAGGGGAGGGAGAGAGCCGTATGAGGGGAGGGAGAGAGAGGCCCGGCTGCAGTAACCTTTGTAAAGTTGCATCCATCTACAGGTGTGGACCGAAGACAGCAGGCAGTGGAGCGCTGGCTGCCAGCTGACAGGAAGGACATGTCAGGACGCTGCCTCCCTGTCAGATGTCCAGTACTCAAAGCGAGCCTGTCGGCTCAGTCAGACAGACAGCAGAGGGACAACAGCCATATTAAGTGGAGACCTGGCTGGAGTCCTTCAGCAGATGTAGAGGAGGACTGAGGACGAGGCTCAAGGCTCCTGATAAAGCTGTTAGTGGTCTCGCATGGAATCCAACCCGAGAAGCTCAGTTGAAACAATGCTGAACCAGGAAGTTAGCGTTCCAGACTAGAAGTGGTCTTAGCTGGGCTGGGGATACCTTTATCTGATGTGATTGGTTGACATGAGCTGTATTAGGGATACTGAGGTCCCATTCTCTGTGCACATCCTCCTCCCTTTCTCCTTTGTCTGGTCTGAGCCAGTCAACCAGGTCTGGTGTGGATGTATTCTATCAGGAGGGTTGACATCAAGATCTGCAAGCTCAGCTGCAAACTCCCAGAACCAACATGGCCTACTTATGTTCCCACTGTACAACGAGCTGGATGGACCACCTGAGACAGTGTTGAGCAGAGATACTCTGATGGCAGACTGATACAGACAGGAGGCTGGTGGGATACTCTGAAGGGCAGACTGATACAGACAGGAGGCTGGTGAGATACTCTGAAGGGCAGACTGATACAGACAGGAGGCTGGTGGGATACTCTGAAGGGCAGACTGATACAGACAGGAGGCTGGTGAGATACTCTGAAGGGCAGACTGATACAGACAGGAGGCTGGTGAGATACTCTGATGGCAGACTGATACAGACAGGAGGCTGGTGAGATAATCTGATAGCAGACAGGAGGCTGGTGAGATACTCTGAAGGGCAGACTGATACAGACAGGAGGCTGGTGAGATACTCTGAAGGCAGACTGATACAGACAGGAGGCTGGTGAGATACTCTGAAGGGCAGTCTGATACAGACAGGAGGCTGGTGGGATACTCTGATGGCAGACAGGAGGCTGGTGAGATACTCTGAAGGGCAGACTGATACAGACAGGAGGCTGGTGAGATAATCTGATGGCAGACAGGAGGCTGGTGAGATACTCTGAAGGGCAGACTGATACAGACAGGAGGCTGGTGGGATACTCTGAAGGGCAGACTGATACAGACAGGAGGCTGGTGAGATACTCTGATGGCAGACTGATACAGACAGGAGGCTGGTGAGATACTCTGATGGCAGACTGATACAGACAGGAGGCTGGTGAGATAATCTGATGGCAGACAGGAGGCTGGTGAGATACTCTGAAGGGCAGACTGATACATAGAGGAGGCTGGTGAGATAATCTGATGGCAGACTGATACAGACAGGAGGCTGGTGAGATACTCTGATGGCAGACAGGAGGCTGGTGAGATTGATTGCAGCTAGCTGCTGATCTGTAGCCTGAACTCTAAACAGAGGAGCTGTGAAAATGATTCAATATTCTCCCTCCGCAATGCCGATTACCAACACACAGGTCTACTGTTTCCATAGTAACCTTTCCTTCCTCTCTCTTTCTTCTTTATTGAGTTAAGTTCTTTCAGAATAACACAGGGGGGGCAGGAAGATGGATAGACATGTCAGAATGTGGATATTAGTACCTTTCTGTTGGACTTTAAGCGATGCACATTTGCACAGTACATTTTATGCTGTGAGATGAAGTTCTTCTGTACATTCCTAATAGTGGTCAAATGGTTTGCCTGCGAAAGCCCTCCTACACTCCAGACCCTGGTTCGATCCCACTGTCTCACAACCGGGCGGCACACAATTGGCCCAGCGTCGTCTGTGTTAGGGAGGGGTAGGCCGTCATTGTAAAATACAAATTTGTTATTGACTTACTTGCCTAGTTAAATAAAAGGATTAAAAAATATATATTAAAAAACTCCTAAGAGACGTTTGGCTTTGAAACAACCACACAGACAACAACCACACAGACAACAACCACACAGACAACAACCACACAGACAACAGATTCATGCTCAGTCTAACAAATCCAAGACTCCTGCTAAAACAGTAGACATCACAGAAAACCTTTCAACTAGACTACATGTAGAGGACATAAAGACACTATTAACTAGACTACATGTAGAGAACATAAAGACACTATTAACTAGACTACATGTAGAGGACACTATTAACTAGACTACATGTAGAGGACACTATTAACTAGACTACATGAAGACACTATTAACTAGACTACATGAAGACACTATTAACTAGACTACATGTAGAGGACATAAAGACACTATCAACTAGACTACATGTAGAGGACATAAAGACACTATTAACTAGACTACATGTAGAGGACATAAAGACACTATTAACTAGACTACATGTAGAGGACATAAAGACACTATTAACTAGACTACATGTAGAGGACATAAAGACACTATCAACTAGACTACATGTAGAGGACATAAAGACACTATTAACTAGACTACATGTAGAGGACATAAAGACACTATTAACTAGACTACATGTAGAGGACATGAAGACACTATTAACTAGACTACATGTAGAGGACATAAAGACACTATTAACTAGACTACATGTAGAGGACATAAAGACACTATTAACTAGGCTACATGTAGAGGACACTATCAACTAGACTACATGTAGAGGACATGAAGACACTATTAACTAGACTACATGTAGAGGACATAAAGACACTATTAACTAGACTACATGTAGAGGACATAAAGACACTATTAACTAGGCTACATGTAGAGGACACTATCAACTAGACTACATGTAGAGGACATGAAGACACTATTAACTAGACTACATGTAGAGGACATAAAGACACTATTAACTAGACTACATGTAGAGGACACTATTAACTAGGCTACATGTAGAGGACATAAAGACACTATTAACTAGGCTACATGTAGAGGACATAAAGACACTATTAACTAGACTACATGTAGAGGACACTATTAACTAGACTACATGAAGACACTATTAACTAGACTACATGTAGAGGACATAAAGACACTATTAACTAGACTACATGTAGAGGACATAAAGACACTATTAACTAGACTACATGTAGAGGACATAAAGACACTATTAACTAGACTACATGTAGAGGACACTATTAACTAGACTACATGAAGACACTATTAACTAGACTACATGTAGAGGACATAAAGACACTATTAACTAGACTACATGTAGAGGACATAAAGACACTATTAACTAGACTACATGTAGAGGACATAAAGACACTATTAACTAGGCTACATGTAGAGGACACTATTAACTAGGCTACATGTAGAGGACATGAAGGAAAACACTTGCTTGTGATATCCTGTCAAGATGTAAACTAGAGCATCACACATATCAGGGTTTTTCTACCAAGTTTGCACAACCTAAAATAGCAGCGAGCGCTCGGCAGGCTGGCAGGCAGGCTGGCAAATGAAACAGGCAGCAGCCTGCCCAGCTTGGTTCAGTTCAGCCTGTATCTGAGCTAGATAAGCCCGTTATAAATCAACCCAGGCTCCCTGCTGACGGTTCGGGGACAACATGGGAAGGAGCGTAGCGGTGCATGTGGAACATTTGCATTTGATACAGGCAGCATTGTTTAGTCAAATCTATTCAGGTAACTCAACAAAACCAACCCGAAAGAACAGTCTTCACACCAACACAATGACCCAACTTGAACATGATGGAATTAAAGGAAGGAGGCCATGTGCCTCTACATTGGATTGCTGGTGAATCCATAACATGGACAGTAGTGGCAGCATTGAGAACCAACTGTGACATGTAGCCTTCTTCACAGAGATGACAACACACTCAAGAAGCATCCTTCCTATGTCACTCAGTACTCCTCCAACCTTCCCTCCTTCCTTGAGGAAAACATTTTGTTTTAATCTTCATTTCTTTATGAAGAAGCGAGTGATGTCTGAAGCCACCTTGGAGGCTGCCAGTCCTTTCTTCATCTGGCTTCTGTCTTTGGCTTGCTGAGCTGTCCTCTGTAACACAAACAGCATACTGTCATCAGTACTCTGTAACACAATCAGCATACTGTCATCAATACTCTGTCCTCTAAAACAAACAGCATACTGTCATCAATACTATGTCCTCTGTAACACAAACAGCATACTGTCATCAATACTATGTCCTCTGTAACACAAACAGCATACTGTCATCAATACTCTGTCCTCTAAATCAAACAGCATACTGTCATCAATACTCTGTCCTCTAAAACAAACAGCATACTGTCATCAATACTCTGTCCTCTGTAACACAAACAGCATACTGTCATCAATACTATGTCCTCTGTAACAAACAGCATACTGTCATCAATACTATGTCCTCTAAAACAAACAGCATACTGTCATCAATACTATGTCCTCTGTAACAAACAGAAATACTGTCATCAATACTTTGTCCTCTGTAACACAAACAGAAATACTGTCATCAATACTCTGTCCTCTAACACAAACAGAAATACTGTCATCAATACTATGTCCTTTAAAACAAACAGCATACTGTCATCAATACTCTGTCCTCTAAAACAAACAGCATACTGTCATCAATACTCTGTCCTCTAAAACAAACAGCATACTGTCATCAATACTCTGTCCTCTAAAACAAACAGCATACTGTCATCAATACTCTGTCCTCTAAAACAAACAGCATACTGTCATCAATACTCTGTCCTCTAAAACAAACAGCATACTGTCATCAATACTCTGTCCTCTGTAAAACAAACAGCATACTGTCATCAATACTCTGTCCTCTGTAACACAAACAGAAATACTGTCATCAATACTATGTCCTCTAAAACAAACAGCATACTGTCATCAATACTATGTCCTCTAAAACAAACAGCATACTGTCATCAATACTCTGTAACACAAACAGCATACTGTCATCAATACTCTGTCCTCTGTAACACAAACAGAAATACTGTCATCAATACTATGTCCTCTAAAACAAACAGCATACTGTCATCAATACTCTGTCCTCTAAAACAAACAGCATACTGTCATCAATACTCTGTCCTCTAAAACAAACAGCATACTGTCATCAATACTCTGTCCTCTAAAACAAACAGCATACTGTCATCAATACTCTGTCCTCTAAAACAAACAGCACACTGTCATCAATACTCTGTCCTCTAAAACAAACAGCATACTGTCATCAATACTCTGTCCTCTAAAACAAACAGCATACTGTCATCAATACTCTGTCCTCTGTAAAACAAACAGCATACTGTCATCAATACTCAATACTGTATCATACTATAACATGGTATTATAACATGGTATTGTATTATAACACAGTATTATACTATAACATGGTATTAAACAATAACATGGTATTATACAATAACATGGTATTATACTAAAGCATGGTATTATACTAAAGCATGGTATTATACTAAAGCATGGTATTATAACATTATATTTATAACATGGTGGTGTATTAAATTATAACATGGTATAATATTATAATATGGTATTATAATATGATATATATATTATAATATGGTATTATATTATAACATGGTATTATACTATAACATGGTGGTGTATTAAATTATAACATGGTATAATGTTATAACATGTTAATATATTATAATGTTATAACATGTTAAAATGTTATAACATGGTATTATACTAAAACATGTATATTATACTATAACATGGTATTATACTATAACATGGTATTATATTACAACATGGTATTATACTACAACATGGTATTATACAATAACATGGTATTACACTATAACATGGTATTATATTACAACATGGTATTACACTACAACATGGTATTACACTATAACATGGTATTATACTATAACATGGTATTATACTACAACATGGTATTATATTACAACATGGTATTATACTACAACATGGTATTATACTACAACATGGTATTATACTACAACATGGTATTACACTATAACATGGTATTATACTATAACATGGTATTACACTATAACATGGTATTATATTACATGGTATTACACTACAACATGGTATTACACTAAAACATGGTATTATACTACAACATGGTATTACACTACAACATGGTATTACACTATAACATGGTATTATATTACAACATGGTATTATATTACAACATGGTATTATACTACAACATGGTATTATACTACAACATGGTATTACACTATAACATGGTATTATACTATAACATGGTATTACACTATAACATGGTATTATACTATAACATGGTATTACACTATAACATGGTATTACACTATAACATGGTATTACACTATAACATGGTATTACACTATAACATGGTATTATACTATAACATGGTATTATATTACAACATGGTATTATATTACAACATGGTATTATACTACAACATGGTATTATACTATAACATGGTATTATCTAATAACATGGTGGTGAATTATATTATAAGATGGTATTATCCTATAACATGGTATTATACTATAACACGGTATTATACTATGACACGGTATTATACTATGACACGGTATTATACTATGACACGGTATTATACTATGACACGGTATTATACTATGACACGGTATTATACTATGACACGGTATTATACTATGACACGGTATTATACTATGACACGGTATTATACTATGACACGGTATTATACTATGACACGGTATTATACTATGACATGGTATTATACTATGACATGGTATTATACTATAACATGGTATTATACTATGACATGGTATTATACTATAACATGGTGGTGTATTGTACTATAACATGGTATTATCTAATAACATGGTGGTGAATTATATTATAATATGGTATTATACTATGACATGGTATTATACCATGGTGGTGTATTATAACACGGTATTATACTATAACACGGTATTATGTTATAACATGGTATTATACTAAAACATGGTATTATACTATAACATGGTATTATAACATGGTGTTGTATTAAATTATAACATGTTAATATATTATAACATGGTATTATACTATAACATGGTATTATACTATAACATGGTATTATATTACAACATGGTATTATATTACAACATGGTATTATACTACAACATGGTATTATACTATAACATGGTATTATACTAAAACATGGTATTATCTAATAACATGGTATTACACTATAACATGGTATTATATTATAACATGGTATTATACTATAACACGGTATTATACTATGACATGGTATTATATTATAACATGGTATTATATTATAACATGGTATTATACTATAACACGGTATTATACTATGACATGGTATTATCTTATAACATGGTATTATATTATAACATGGTATTATCTAATAACATGGTATTATACTATAACATGGTATTATATTATAACATGGTATTATACTATAACACGGTATTATACTATGACATGGTATTATATTATAACATGGTATTATATTATAACATGGTATTATACTATAACATGGTATTACACTATAACATGGTATTATACTATAACATGGTATTATATTATAACATGGTATTATACTATAACACGGTATTATACTATGACATGGTATTATATTATAACATGGTATTATCTTATAACATGGTATTATACTATAACACGGTATTATACTATGACATGGTATTATACTATGACATGGTATTATACTATAACATGGTATTATACTATAACACGGTATTATACTATAACACGGTATTATACTATAACACGGTATTATACTATAACACGGTATTATACTATAACACGGTATTATACTATAACACGGTATTATACTATGACATGGTATTATACTATAACACGGTATTATACTATAACATGGTATTATACTATAACACGGTATTATACTATAACACGGTATTATACTATAACATGGTATTATATTATAACATGATATTATACTATAACACGGTATTATACTATGACATGGTATTATACTATGACATGGTATTATACTATAACATGGTATTATACTATAACACGGTATTATACTATAACACGGTATTATACTATAACACGGTATTATACTATAACACGGTATTATACTATAACACGGTATGATACTATGACACGGTATTATACTATAACACGGTATTATACTATAACATGGTATTATACTATAACACGGTATTATACTATAACACGGTATTATACTATAACACGGTATTATACTATAACACGGTATTATACTATAACACGGTATTATACTATAACACGGTATTATACTATGACATGGTATTATCTAATAACATGGTGGTGTATTATACTATGACATGGTGGTGTATTATAACATGGTATTATACTATAACATGGTATTATATTATAGCATGGTATTATGCTATAACATGGTATTATATTATAGCATGGTATTATGCTATAACATGGTATTATATTATAGCATGGTATTATACTATAACATGGTATTACATTATAACATGGTGGTGTATTATACTATAACATGGTATTATATTATAACATGGTGGTGTATTATACTATAACATGGTATTATAACATGGTATTACACTATAACATGGTATTATAACATGGTATTACACTATAACATGGTATTATATTACAACATGGTATTATATCATAACATGGTATTATACTTTAACATGGTATTATAACATGGTATTATACTATACCATGGTGGTGTATTATAACATGATATTATAACATGGTATTATACTATAACATGGTATTATACTATAACATGGTATTATAACATGGTATTATACTATAACATGGTATTATAAAATGGTATTATACTATAACATGTTATTATAAAATGGTATTATACTATAACATGGTATTATATTATGACATGGTGGTGTATTATACTATGACATGGTATTATAAAATTGTATTATACTATAACATGGTATTATACAATAACATGGTATTATATTATGACATGGTGGTGTATTATACTATAACATGGTATTATACTATAACATGGTATTATACTATAACATGGTATTATACTATAACATGGTATTATACTATAACATGGTGGTGTATTATACTATAAAATGGTATTATACTATAAAATGGTATTATACTATAACATGGTAATATACTATAACATGGTAATATACTATAACATGGTATTATACTATAACATGGTATTATACTATAACATGGTATTATACTATAACATGGTATTATACTATAACATGGTATTATACTATAACATGGTATTATACTATAACATGGTATTATACTATGACATGGTGGTGTATTAAACTATAACATGGTATTATACTATAACATGGTGGTGTATTATATCCTAACATGGTATTATACTATAAAATGGTATTTTACTATAACATGGTATTATACTATAACATGGTATTATACTACACTGCTCAAAAAAATAAAGGGAACACTTAAACAACACAATGTAACTCCAAGTCAATCACACTTCTGTGAAATCAAACTGTCCACTTAGGAAGCAACACTGATTGACAATAAATTTCACATGCTGTTGTGCAAATGGAATAGACAAAAGGTGGAAATTATAGGCAATTAGCAAGACACCCCCAAAAAAGAAGTGATTCTGCAGGTGGTGACCACAGACCACTTCTCAGTTCCTGCACATTTGTGGCCTGCTGGAGTTCATTTTGCAGGGCTCTGGCAGTGCACCTCCTTGCACAAAGGCGGAGGTAGCGGTCCTGCTGCTGGGTTGTTGCCCTCCTACGGCCTCCTCCACGTCTCCTGATGTACTGGCCTGTCTCCTGGTAGCGCCTCCTTGCTCTGGACACTACGCTGACAGACACAGCAAACCTTTTTGCCACAGCTCGCATTGATGTGCCATCCCGGATGAACTGCACTACCTGAGCCACTTGTGTGGGTTGTAGACTCCGTCTCATGCTACCACTAGAGTGAGAGCACCGCCAGCATTCAAAAGTGACCAAAACATCAGCCAGGAAGCATAGGAACTGAGACGTGGTCTGTGGTCACCACCTGCAGAACCACCCCCTTTATTGGGGGGTGTCTTGCTAATTGCCTATAATTTCCACCTTTTGTCTATTCCATTTGCACAACAGCATGTGAAATTTATTGTCAATCAGTGTTGCTTCCTAAGTGGACAGTTTGATTTCACAGAAGTGTGATTGACTTGGAGTTACATTGTGTTGTTTAAGTGTTCCCTTTATTTTTTTGAGCAGTGTACAACATGGTGGTGTATTATATCCTAACATGGTATTATACTATAACATGGTATTATAACATGATATTATAGTATAACATGGTATTATAAAATGGTATTATACTATAACATGGTATTACATTATGACATGGTGGTGTATTATACTATAACATGGTATTATACTATAACATGGTATTATACTATAACATGGTATTATACTATAACATGGCATTATACTATAACATGGTGGTGTATTATACTATAACATGGTATTATAACATGGTATTATACTATAACATGGTATTATACTATAACATGGTATTATACTATAACATGGTATTATACTATAACATGGTATTATACTATAACATGGTATTATACTATAACATGGTATTATACTATAACACGGTATTATACTATAACATGGTATTATACTATAACATGGTATTATATTATAACATGGTATTATACTATAACATGGTGGTGTATTATATCCTAACATGGTGGTGTATTATATCCTAACATGGTATTATACTATAACATGGTATTATACTATAACATGGTGGTGTATTATATCCTAACATGGTATTATACTATAACATGGTATTATACTATAACATGGTATTATACTATAACATGGTATTATACTATAACATGGTATTATACTATAACATGGTGGTGTATTATATCCTAACATGGTATTATACTATAACAGGGTATTATACTATAACAGGGTATTATACTATAACAGGGTATTATATTATAACATGGTGGTGATTTGAGAGGGCATATGGCTAGGGTGTAATGAAGCACCATGTGGGACTGAGTGTTTATGTGGACACAGAGGAGCGGGGACAGACTGTGCGGGTTGTCCAGGGAACACTGTGTGTCTGTGTGTGATGGTGTGTGTGTGTGTCTGTGTGTACTGGACTCTTACGGTTCTGTATGTGATGGTGTGTGTGTGTCTGTGTGTGATGGTGTGTGTGTGTGTCTGTGTGTGATGGTGTGTGTGAGTCTGTGTGTGATGGTGTGTGTGTGAGTCTGTGTGTGTGTGATGGTGTGTGTGTGTGTCTGTGTGTGTGTGTGTGTGATGGTGTGTGTGTGATGGTGTGTGTGTGTGTCTGTGTGTGATGGTGTGTGTGTGTGTCTGTGTGTGATGGTGTGTGTGTGTGTCTGTGTGTGATGGTGTGTGTGTGTGTCTGTGTGTGATGGTGTCTGTGTGTGATGGTGTGTGTGTGTGTCTGTGTGTGATGGTGTCTGTGTGTCTGTGTGTGATGGTGTGTGTGTGTGTCTGTGTGTGATGGTGTGTGTGTGTCTGTGTGTGTGTACTGGACTCTTACGGTTCTGTGACAGACGGTGCAGAGTGTCTGTAGGTTGTCCAGGGAACACTGTCCTCCCCCACTGTAGACGGGTCGGATGTGGTCCACCTGCCAGAACTGACCCTCCACGGGGGCACGGATCATCTCATTCAGCTGGACACAACAGACAATTTTAAAAAATACATTTCTCAGTAAAGAGGTAGTATAATGATTATATCATTTACAGTTTTAGTAGCTCAAACGGGTAAACAAACAATTTCATGTAAGAAATATTTGTAAAATCCCTTGTGAGTTTTGTCCATGTGTTTTTCATAATAGGATCTTGTCAGCCATCCCATGTCAGCATCACATTTCCTCAGGCTGGCTGTTTGTCTGTGTTCATCTGTCTCTCTTCAGACAGTGAGAATGACAAGGCTCTAATGTAAGAGAACGAGCTGGGGACTCTGGGAACAGGTAGGAAATCAAACACCTGTAATCTTAGTTCTATGGCCTGGAGCTGGGGAACACTAGAACCAAAATGGAGGCATTTCAATTTGAAGCCAAGCCTTTTCCTTTCTCCATTTTATGTGGAAAGAGCCAGAGAAGGGGAACCCTGGGGACGATTCAGCCCAGAAATCAATCTCCATTCCTGGGTAGAAGTGGTAGCTAGAGTAGCGCTCTCGCAACATTAGCCACAAGAGAACCAGAGGGGGGGTCACATACCCACAGAGGAGAAGAAAAGCAAAGCTGTACTCAGGAGCTCCGTTCCACCATGACTACCGACCCACCTCCACCCCCCTCCTCGCTCCATACAGAACATTCCCCCACAGGTGTACTAATGCCTTAGAAAGCCTCTACTAAAGCTAGTCCTCAGACCTCCTATACTGAGCACCAATACAATGTATTCATCAGCAGTTGTTGTCGGTGGTTTCTGTGCCCTACAGACGTCCTATTAGAGTTAGGACAAATCCATCCATTGATCTGTGAGCGAGAAGGCAGAAGGTCTTTACAGTAGAAATGGCAGAGACAAATCAAACAGGCTCTTGGCTGAGGTGAGGTTGAGCTGTGGGAGAAATCCATGGAGGATCTAACAGTACTGGCCAATCGATTTACTGTGAGCCGAGAGAGAGGAAGTCACACACGCATACAGGTTGAGAGAGGAACTTGTGTGTCCACAGTACAGTACACCCCCTCCACACACCCCCCCCCCCCCACCCACACATCTAATGGTTTATCTTCCCCCAGCACAAAGCATCAGATTCCAGGGAAGATGAGTGTCAGTCAGTAGTAGAGAGGACTGAGTCCCTCTCATTTCACTCTCTTCTCTGTGTTCTCCTCTTCTCTCTCCCCCTCCTCTCCCAGTGTATAATATAATGTCTACTAAAGCCTTTAGTGGTCTCCCCAGATCCAGGGGATTAGGTGGAACAGGTGAAACCCGTCTGTTCCCGACGCTACACACTCTGCTTTATATCATACGTGGCTTCAACTGTCTAAATGGGTCCTATCCATTTCAGCTGAGTGTTTTCTGTACAACTTCAGTAATGTGATATGCTAATTTGAGAAGCGAGAGATGATACTGCTCTTTGATAAATCCAGTTGAAAATCAACCCACATCAATAGTATGACTTTTACTCTCCTGTTCTCTCTGTCTGTAGATTTGTGGACCTTTAAAAAGCTCCTGTCTGTAAAGACTGTATCCTGGCTAAGAGAGCTCAGGTAGTGTAGGTCAGACCCCATACAGAGTAATGGAATGGTCCTAGGTCCCCCCCATACAGAGTAATGGAATGGTCCTAGGTCCCCCCCATACAGAGTAATGGAATGGTCCTAGGTCCCCCCCATACAGAGTAATGGAATGGTCCTAGGTCTCCCCCATACAGAGTAATGGAATGGTCCTAGGTCCCCCCCATACAGAGTAATGGAATGGTCCTAGGTCTCCCCCATACAGAGTAATGGAATGGTCCTAGGTCCCCCCCATACAGAGTAATGGAATGGTCCTAGGTCCCCCCCATACAGAGTAATGGAATGGTCCTAGGTCTCCCCCATACAGAGTAATGGAATGGTCCTAGGTCCCCCCCATACAGAGTAATGGAATGGTCCTAGGTCTCCCCCATACAGAGTAATGGAATGGTCCTAGGTCCCCCCCATACAGAGTAATGGAATGGTCCTAGGTCCCCCCCATACAGAGTAATGGAATGGTCCTAGGTCCCCCCATACAGAGTAATAGAATGGTCCTAGGTCCCCCCATACAGAGTAATGGAATGGTCCTAGGTCCCCCCATACAGAGTAATGGAATGGTCCTAGGTATCACAGACCTGGGGGGCTAAAGACATCCAAACCAACCAACCTGTTTGAGTGACAGCTGGGCCAGCCAGGTGTTCTCTAGCATCTCCTTCCTGTGTGTGGGCGGGGCGTCGCGGACCTTCAGGTACAGCTGGTGGGCTTGCAGGCCGCAGCTCTGACACACCCCCTGCTCCGTCTGCAGTACCCGGGCGCGCATGTAGGCCTGGCTGGAGCGTAGCTGAAACTCCTCCTGACAACTGTGATAGGATAGATGAAGTAGAATGCAACAGAATAACTTGATGTTTTCTTTGTAGAGCTTTAATAAAGGGACACAGTAGGCCTACGAGGCAACACTAATAATAGCAGGATATACAACACCACTGATGGATGAACTTGGCTTTACTGTTGATGATGCTGTTACTTACGTCTGGCTACAGAAGCAGTTGTCCCAGGCTCCTCCGGTGGACCCACAGGCCTTGTGGCAGGACAGACACAAGGCTCGACCCTCACTGTCCAGCACCTGCAGGTACCCAGCTTCAGCCTCTGACGGGCCCTCAGGAGCACCAACAGGAGGCTCTGGGTGCACCTCAGATGGTCTGGGGGGAGAGATGGAAAGAGACAGAGATAGAGAGACAGAGAGAGAGAGAGAGAGAGAGAGAGACACACAGAGTATGGTGGCTTTGAATTAGTTGGGTAACATAAGCAATTAAGATGTCATATCTGCATAATATTCTTATGTGATATACTTTTTATTCCCCAACTAATTCTGATTCATCCACCACAAGAGACACAGAGAGGGAGGCATGTCATCTGCCAAACAAGTTCATAAACACTATTAATCCACTGGGCACAGACGTCAATTCAACTTCTATTCCACGTTGGTTCAAAGTAATTTCATTGACATGACGATTCCGTCTGCCTTGCGGTCGGAGGCCGAGCAATTGCCGTACCAGGCAGTGAAGCAACCAGTCAGGATGCTCTCGATGTTGCAGCTGTAGAACCTTTTGAGGATCTGAGGACCCATGCCAAATCTTTTTAGTTTCCTGAGGGGGATTAGGATTTGTCGTGCCCACTTTACAACTGTCTTGGTGTGTTTGGACCATTCTAGTTTGTTGGTGATGTGGACACCAAGGAACCTGAAGCTCTCAACCTTCTCCACTACAGCCCTGTCGTTGTGAATGGGGGTGTGCTCGGTCCTCCTTTTCCTGTAGTCCACAATCATCTCCTTCGTCTTGGTTACGTTGGGGGATAGGTTAATCTGGCACCACCCGGCCAGGTCCCTGCCCTCCTCCCTATAGGCTGTCTCGTCGTTGATCAGGCCTACCACTGTTGTGTCGACTGCAAACTTAATGATGGTGTTGGAGTCGTGCCTGGCCATGCAGTCGTGGGTGAACAGGGAGTACAGGAGGGGACTAAGCACGCACCCCTGAGGGGCTCCAGTGTTGAGGATCAGCGTGGCAGATGTATTGCTACCTACCCTCACCACCTGGGGGCGACCCGTCAGGAAGTCCAGGATCCAGTTGCAGAGGGAGGTGTTTAGTCCCAGGATCCTTTGCTTAGTGATGAGCTTTGAGGGTACTATGGTGTTGAACGCTGAGCTGTAGTCAATGAATAGAATTCTCACGAAGGTGTTCTTTTTGTCCAGGTGGGAAAGGGCAGTGTGGAGTGCAATAGAGATTGCATCATCTGTGGATCTGTTTGGGCGATATGCAAATTGGAGTGGGTCTAGCGTTTCTGGGAGAAAGGTGTTGATGTGAGCCATTACCAGCTTTTCAAAGCACTTCATGGCTATGGATGTGAGTGCTACGGGTCTGTAGTCATTTAGGTAGGTTGCCTTCGTGTTCTTGGGAACAGGGACTATGGTGGTTTGCTTGAAACATGTTGGTATTACAGACTCAATCAGGGACATGTTGAAAATGTCAGTGAAGACACCTGCCAGTTGGCCAGCACATGCCCGGAGCACACGTCCTGGTAATCCATCTGGCCCTGCAGCCTTGTGAATAATGACCTGTTTAAAGGTCTTACTCACGTCGGCTACGGAGAGCGTGATCACACAGTCGTCCGGAACAGCTGATGCTCTCATGCATGCCTCAGTGTTGCTTGCCTCAAAGCTAGCATAGAAGTGACTGTGCTTCCCTTTGTAGTCTAATAGTTTGCAAGCCCTGCCACATCTGACGAGCGTCGTCGGAGCCGGTGTAGTATGATTCAATCTTAGACCTGTATTGACGGTTCATCGGAGGGCATAGCAGGATTTCTTATAAGCATCCGGGTTAGAGTCCCGCACCTTGAAAGCGGCAGCTCTACCCTTTAGCTCAGTGCGAATGTTTCCTGTAATCCATGGCTTCTGGTTGGGGTATGTACCCTGTGGGGACGACGTCCTCGATGCACTTATTGATAAAGCCAGTGACTGATGTGGTGTACTCCTCAATGCCATAGGAAGAATCCTGGAACATGTGATAGCAAAACAGTCCTGTAGTTTAGCATCTGCTTCACCTGACCACTTTTTTATAGACCAAGTCACTGGTGCTTCCTGCTTTAATTTTTGCTTGTAAGCAGGAATCAGAAGGATAGAATTGTGGTCGGATTTACCAAATGGAGGGCGAGGGAGAGCTTTGTACGCGTCTCTGTGTGTGGAGTACAGGTGATCTAGAATTTCTTTCCCTCTGGTTGCACATTTAATATGCTGGTAGAAATTAGGTAGAACTGATTTAAGTTTCTCTGCATTGAAGTCTCTGGCCACTAGGAGCGCCGCCTCTGGGTGAGCGGTTTCCTGTTTGCTTATTTCCTTATACAGCTGACTGAGTGCGGTCTTAGTGCCAGCATCCGTCTGTGGTGGTAAATAAACAGCCACGAAAAGTATAGCTGAAAACTCTCTAGGCAAATAGTGTGGTCTGCATTTTATCACAAGATTCTCTACTTCAGGCGAGCAAAATCGAGAGACTTCCTTAGATTTCGTGCACTAGCTGTTGTTTACAAATATGCACAGACCCCCCCCCTCGTCTTACCGGAGTGTGCTGTTCTATCTTGCCGGTGCAGCGTATATCCTGCTAGCTGAATATCCATGTTGTCATTCAGCCACGATTCCGTGAAACATAAGATATTACAGAGTATGATGTCCCGTTGGCAGGATATTCGTGATCGTACCTCGTCTAATTTATTGTCCAATGATGGCACGTTGGTGAGCAATATTGATGGTAACGGCAGCTTTCCCAGTCGCCTTCTGCGGATCCTTACGAGGCACCCCGCTCTGTTTCCTCTGTACCTGCGTCTCTTCCTCTTGCAAATAACAGGGATGTTGGCCTTGTCGGGTGTTTGGAGAATGTCCTGTGCGTCCTGCTTGTTGAAGAAAGAATCTTTGTCTAGTCCGAGGTGAGTGATCGCTGTCCTGATATCCAGAAGCTCTTTTTTGCTGTAAGATACAGTGGCAGAAACATTATGTACAAAATAAGTTACAAATAACGCAAAACCCCCCCACATAGTAGCACAATTGGTTGGGCGCCCGTAAAACTGCTGCCATTTCCTCCGGCGCCATTTTATGCTACAGCTACTCTCTGTTTATCATATGTGCAGTCACTTTAACCGTATCTACCTGTACATACTACCTCAATCAGCCCGACTAACCGGTGCCTGTATATTAGCCTCGCTACTGTTATTTTTCCACTGTTGTTTTTATTTATTTACTTACCTATTGTTCACCTAATACCTTTTTTGCCCTATTGGTTAGAGCCTGTAAGTAAGCATTTCACTGTAAGGTCTACTACACCTGTTGTATTCAGCATTTCACTGTAAGGTCTACTACACCTGTTGTATTCCGCGTTTCACTGTAAGGTCTACTAACCTGTTGTATTCGGCATTTTACTGTGAGGTCTACTACACCTGTTGTATTCGGCGTTTCACTGTAAGGTCTACTAACCTGTTGTATTCGGCATTTTACTGTGAGGTCTACTACACCTGTTGTATTCGGCGTTTTACTGTGAGGTCTACTACACCTGTTGTATTCAGCGTTTTACTGTGAGGTCTACTACACCTGTTGTATTCAGCGTTTCACTGTAAGGTCTACTACACCTGTTGTATTCAGCATTTCACTGTAAGGTCTACTACACCTGTTGTATTCCGCGTTTCACTGTAAGGTCTACTACACCTGTTGTATTCGGCGTTTCACTGTAAGGTCTACTACACCTGTTGTATTCAGCATTTCACTGTAAGGTCTACTACACCTGTTGTATTCGGAGCACGTGACAAATAAACGTTGATTTGATTTGAAACACCATTGATTCAACCAGTGTGTGGAAGCTACTGTATTACTATACAGGTACAAGGCATTCATTCAATAGGAACGTCTAAGCATGCTTTAGGGGGCTGGGACATATGGTTGTTGTCTGTGTGAGTCTTCCTCCTGGCTGGAGAAGCAGAGGGAGAGGAAGGTGAGCCTGGACCACTGCCACAGTGTGGATGTGTTCTTACAGCCTTCCACCAGGGTACTGCCTGTCCACACGTTAGGGAACAGATGGGACACGGCTCTCTGGAGCGCCCCCGATGATCCTCAACCAATCAGCAAGACTCGCTGGGTGAGAGAGAAAGAGCCAGTCCCTGTGGTGGTTGCCATAGCGATGTGCTCCATCTATCCAACAAGCCTTCAGTCAATTGCCTCTAAAACAGTGGATTATAGCCTGGTCCCCCTGTGGTAAACACTCACTGGTCCCACAGCCTTTAAAACAGTGGATTATAGCCTGGTCCCCCTGTGGTAATCACTCACTGGTCCCACAGCCTTTAAAACAGTGGATTATAGCCTGGTCCCCCTGTGGTAAACACTCACTGGTCCCACAGCCTTTAAAACAGTGAATTGTAGCCTGGTCTCTCTGTGGTAAACACTCACTGGTCCCACAGCCTCTAAAACAGTGGATTATAGCCTGGTCCCTCTGTGGTAAACACTCACTGGTCCCACAGCCTCTAAAACAGTGGATTATAGCCTGGTCCCTCTGTGGTAAACACTTACATTTAGTTCCTTGGGTATAGAACAACAATTGTACAGACAGGACATACCGTGGTCTTTCAATGTAATATCATTTCAATGTGGAGGAGAAAGTTTGACACTGTGAACTAGTGTTGCTATGACTCTCTAGGAGACTGTACACCTACTTCTCTGGGACGGAGGCAGAGGTGTTGGGTCGTGACATAGAGGTAGTTCTCCTCTTGGTGAAGAAGATCTCCTTGTTGACCATGCGAACAGTTCCTCCATCACACTGGGCCTTACTGAGAGAGGCCTGGGACACATCTTCTTTGGTTAGATACCTGGATGGAGGGAGGAAGAGTATGGTTAGGTACCAGAATGGAGGGATGGGGGAGGAGAGTGGGAGTTTGGTTAGGATGGAGGGAGGGAGGAGGAAGTTACCTGGGGGGAGGGAGGATGAGAAGGAGGAGAGGAAGAGTAAGGTCAGATAGCTGGATGAGGAGAGGAAGGAGACACATCAAAGAGGAGGAATCTTGAAGAAAGGAGGAGGAGGAAGAAGAGAGGAAGGGGCAGATTTGCATGAAAGAGAGAAGGGGTGAGGGGCCTGTTGGGCTTCAAACAGCCCAGTGTAGAGAGGCTGGATGAAAGGACATGAAAGCCAGGTCTAACTGACAGTAGTACTGAGGTGTTGGGCGGAGGGGTGTGTCTAAAAGGCTAAACTGATCCTATATCAGCAGCACTCCTACTCTGAGTCTCTTTGTGAAGACGGCCCTGATCCTTCAGGACAACCCAGCACAGCACTACAGCAGAGTCTAACTAACGTCAGGATAATCACCTACCCATCCATCTCCTTACTACACAATAATCACCTTCCCATCCATCTCCTTACTACACAATAATCACCTTCCCATCCATCTCCTTACTACACGATAATCACCTTCCCATCCATCTCCTTACTACAGGATAATCACCTTCCCATCCATCTCCTTACTACATGATAATCACCTTCCCATCCATCTCCTTACTACCCGATAATCACCTTCCCATCCATTTCCTTACTACACGATAATCACCTTCCCATCCATCTCCTTACTACACGATAATCACCTTCCCATCCATCTCCTTACTACAGGATAATCACCTTCCCATCCATCTCCTTACTACATGATAATCACCTTCCCATCCATCTCCTTACTACCCGATAATCACCTTCCCATCCATCTCCTTACTACACGATAATCACCTTCCCATCCATCTCCTTACTACACGATAATCACCTTCCCATCCATCTCCTTACTACACAATAATCACCTTCCCATCCATCTCCTTACTACACGATAATCACCTTCCCATCCAGCTCCTTGCTCCTGTATTAGCTCAGTTACAGTGTGAATCTCTAGCTCTGTAGGAACCAGGGTTCCCAGTTGGACTTTGTTTCTACCATACTTTCTCAGCATGAAGTCTTTAACCAACATATCATCTCTGGAAATCAGCTTGATGTGCAGTCAATGGGGCAAACCTTGATTAGCGAATAAATCCCACATCCTGTCAAACGCTTTCCTCCTACGTCCACTATGATTGGCTCTTGAGACACCCACCCCCACATGAACCAGGATGAATCTGTGATTATCTGATGCCGTCTGGGCACCAACACAGCAGGATGGAGACATAGGACAGGTTCAATCCCTCCCCCCACCTACCTCTTGGTGCTGCTGTGTTTGCGCTGGGTGCTGGTCAGTTGGTCCAGGGCCAGGACTGGGCTGCAGAACAGGAGACCACTGCGGCGGATCAGTCTCTGCTTCATGGCTGTCAGAGTGCTCCACTGCTGGACAAACCTCAGTACCTGACCCACACAGAGAGAGTCACAACACCACTTTAAACCTCAGTACCTGACCCACACAGAGAGTCACAACACCACTTTAAACCTCAGTACCTGACCCACACAGAGAGAGTCACAACACCACTTTAAACCTCAGTATCTGACCCACACAGATAGTCACATCAACATCACTTTAAACCTCAGTACCTGACCCACACAGATAGTCACATCAACACCACTTTAAACCTCAGTATCTGACCCACACAGATAGTCACATCAACATCACTTTAAACCTCAGTACCTGACCCACACAGTTAGTCACATCAACACCACTTTAAACCTCAGTATCTGACCCACACAGATAGTCACATCAACATCACTTTAAACCTCAGTACCTGACCCACACAGTTAGTCACATAAACACCACTTTAAACCTCAGTACCTGACCCACACAGATAGTCACATCAACACCACTTTAAACCTCAGTACCTGACCCACACAGATAGTCACATAAACACCACTGTAAACCTCAGTACCTGACCCACACAGATAGTCACATCAACATCACTTTAAACCTCAGTACCTGACCTACACAGATAGTCACATCAACACCACTTTAAACCTCAGTACCTGACCCACACAGTTAGTCACATCAACACCACTTTAAACCTCAGTATCTGACCCACACAGATAGTCACATCAACACCACTTTAAACCTCAGTACCTGACCCACACAGTTAGTCACATAAACACCACTTTAAACCTCAGTACCTGACCCACACAGATAGTCACATAAACACCACTGTAAACCTCAGTACCTGACCCACACAGATAGTCACATCAACATCACTTTAAACCTCAGTACCTGACCTACACAGATAGTCACATCAACACCACTTTAAACCTCAGTACCTGACCCACACAGATAGTCACATCAACACCACTTTAACCCTCAGTACCTGACCCACACAGAGAGAGTCACATCAACACCACTTTAAGCCTCAGTACCTGACCCACACAGAGAGAGTCACAACACCACTTTAAACCTCACTGCGCCTTTAAATGACTGCGCCTTTAAATGTGACAGCTTCCCTCCTGTGTCTAGACTACAGTGTTGTGTACCTCTAGGTGACAGCTTCCCTCCTAGACAACCACAGTGTTGTGTACCTCTAGGTGACAGCTTCCCTCCTATGACTAGACTACAGTGTTGTGTACCTCTAGGTGACAGCTTCCCTCCTGTGACTAGACTACAGTGTTGTGTACCTCTAGGTGACAGCTTCCCTCCTGTGACTAGACCACAGTGTTGTCTACCTCTAGGTGACAGCTTCCCTCCTGTGACTAGACTACAGTGTTGTGTACCTCTAGGTGACAGCTTCCCTCCTAGACAACCACAGTGTTGTGTACCTCTAGGTGACAGCTTCTCTCCTGTGACTAGACTACAGTGTTGTGTACCTCTAGGTGACAGCTTCCCTCCTATGACTAGACTACAGTGTTGTCTACCTCTAGGTGACAGCTTCCCTCCTGTGACTAGACTACAGTGTTGTGTACCTCTAGGTGACAGCTTCCCTCCTGTGACTAGACCACAGTGTTGTGTACCTCTAGGTGACAGCTTCCCTCCTGTGACTAGACTACAGTGTTGTGTACCTCTAGGTGACAGCTTCCCTCCTGTGACTAGACTACAGTGTTATCTACCTCTAGGTGACAGCTTCTCTCCTGTGACTAGACTACAGTGCTGTGTACCTCTAGGTGACAGCTTCCCTCCTAGACAACCACAGTGTTGTGTACCTCTAGGTGACAGCTTCCCTCCTATGACTAGACTACAGTGTTGTGTACCTCTAGGTGACAGCTTCCCTCCTATGACTAGACTACAGTGTTGTGTACCTCTAGGTGACAGCTTCCCTCCTGTGACTAGACTACAGTGTTGTGTACCTCTAGGTGACAGCTTCCCTCCTGTGACTAGACTACAGTGTTGTGTACCTCTAGGTGACAGCTTCCTTCCTGTGACTAAACTACAGTGTTGTGTACCTCTAGGTGACAGCTTCCCTCCTAGACAACCACAGTGTTGTGTACCTCTAGGTGACAGCTTCCCTCCTAGACAACCACAGTGTTGTGTACCTCTAGGTGACAGCTTCCCTCCTAGACAACCACAGTGTTGTGTACCTCTAGGTGACAGCGTCCCTCCTGTGACTAGACTACAGTGTTGTCTACCTCTAGGTGACAGCTTTCCTCCTATGACTAGACTACAGTGTTGTGTACCTCTAGGTGACAGCTTCCCTCCTGTGACTAGACTACAGTGTTATCTACCTCTAGGTGACAGCTTCCCTCCTGTGACTACAGTGTTGTCTACTTGCAGGTCAAACAAACCGACCTGAGTCCTGTTCTCTCTGCGTCTGAAGGCTTCAGGCAGGTCCTCCCAGCTGTCCAGTTTAATGTCCAGAGGAATGAAATTCCAGTGCAGTGGACTGTCCTCCTGATGAAGGGAGACACACAGAGAATAGATAACACAGCTGAAAACACATTCACACACTTCAACTGGGCATTGCAACCAATTTAAAAAAAGACATTTGTCAGCCAATTCCTCATACGTAATACTTTACATTTCACCCAGACTGACCAATCTGATCACATGTTTATTTAGCAGTTGATTAAATCCATTTCTGAATAATGTGAGTGGCCTAGGATTAATCAAATCGGACATGATTTAAAAGGGTAAACCACATCTGATTTATGCCGTAAGGGTATTGTTATGTTGAAGAAGGTAGATAGATGCTTATCCTTTGATGGTACATAAGAGGTCTGTCACAGAAAATATTACATTTCCATTTGTCACTCATATCAAAAACATATTGGACTACAGGTAATAAGGGGAAATGAAGGAGTAGGAGAGAGGAGGAAGAGGAGGAGGGAGGAGGAAGAGGAGAGAGGTGAAGGAAGAGGAGGGAGGTGAAGGAAGAGGAGAAGGGATGAGGAGTAGGCGAGAGGGGACGAGGAGGCGAGAGGGGACGAGAGGGGACGAGGAGGCGAGAGGGGACGAGGAGGCGAGAGGGGACGAGGAGTGTTGAGTACAGAGTAGAAGCAGCGTCATGTACCTGGGAGTAAAGGTAGATACGCTCAGTGTTCTTGCTGGCGCAGAACTTCATGTTGGGGTACAGGGGGAGACTGGCCGTAGTGTCATCAGCAGGACTAGATACACTGTCTGTCTGGGCTGCAGGGAGGGAGAGAGGAGAAAGGTCATGACGGTCTAGGGGTGAGGCTCCCTAATGATGACAATGCCTGCAAGAAAAGGTCAATTGGTGGAAATTAGACTCCATAATACATCTAGGAGGGACCGCCACAGTAAACAGCAGCTTTAGTTAGAATAGACAGGATATCTATCTAGGTGGGAGACAGCAGCTTTAGTTAGAATAGACAGGATATCTATCTAGATGGAGACAGCAGCTTTAGACAGGATATCTATCTAGGTGGAGACAGCAGCTTTAGTTAGAATAGACAGGATATCTATCTAGGTGGAGACAGCAGCTTTAGTTAGAATAGACAGGATATCTATCTAGGTGGGAGACAGCAGCTTTAGTTAGAACAGACAGGATATCTATCTAGGTGGCGACAGCAGCTTTAGTTAGAATAGACAGGATATCTATCTAGGTGGAGACAGCAGCTTTAGTTAGAATAGACAGGATATCTATCTAGGTGGGAGACAGCAGCTTTAGTTAGAACAGACAGGATATCTATCTAGGTGGCGACAGCAGCTTTAGTTAGAATAGACAGGATATCTATCTAGGTGGAGACAGCAGCTTTAGTTAGAACAGACAGGATATCTATCTAGGTGGGAGACAGCAGCTTTAGTTAGAACAGACAGGATATCTATCTAGGTGGAGACAGCAGCTTTAGAATAGACAGGATATCTATCTAGGTGGCGACAGCAGCTTTAGTTAGAATAGACAGGATATCTATCTAGGTGGAGACAGCAGCTTTAGCAGCTTTAGTTAGAACAGACAGGATATCTATCTAAAATATATATCTAATATCTAATATATATCTAATATCTATCTATCTATCTAAAATCTATCTAAAATCTACATCCGGTTTGGAGCGAGCGGTCGCATTTGCATTCGCTCTGCAGGTAGTATAACTTTTCATTACATTTCATTACATTTCATTATAGTACAACGGTTTAATTTGTCCAACCTTAGCAATTTCTTCTTAGCTAGCTACATAGCCGTCTGTGTATCAAAGATAATTGCGTAATTATCGTATTTCGTCGTCTATCGTAGTCCACACTGCTATCTGCCCAGCAGCTAGCCAGCTAGCAAACGTCCACCGTCTACCCAATAGTAGTATAACTTTTCATTACATTTCATTACAGTACAACGGTTTGATTTGTTTGATCTTAGCTAGCTACATAGCCGTCTTTGTATCAAACATAATTGTGTAGTTATTGAGGTTCGCTAGCCAGCTATTTTCGTCCTAACGTAACGCAGCGTAGCCAACACTGCTAGCTAGCCAGCTTGCCACCGAATAGCAGCATTGTAGAAACGAGTGCATTACAACGGAACGACTTGATTAGTGTAGTGTTGGCTGGCTACACAGTTGTCTTTGCTATCTTTGATTTGTTTTGATCTTAGCTAGCTACTTAGCTGGCTACATAGCCGTCTTTGTATCAAAGATAATTGTGTAGTTATCGAGGTTCGCTGAGGTTCGCTAGCCAGGTATTCTCGTCCTAACGTAACGTAACGTAGTCAACCCTGCTAGCTAGCCAGCTAGCCACCGATTAGCAGCACTGTAGAAACGATTACATTACAACGGAACGACTTGATTTGTGTAGTGTTAGCTAGCTACATAGTTTTCTTTGCTATTTTTGTATCTAAGATAATTGTGTAGCTTTGAGTAATTATCGGTTAGCTAGCCAGCTATTTTCGCCTGCCGCGCTGCCGTCCTCCTACCTAGCCAACACTGCTAGCTAACACTGCTAGCTAGCCAACTTCTACCGAATAGCAGCACTGTAGAAACTTACATTACAACGGAACGACTTGATTAGCGTAGTGTTAGCTAGTTGTCTTTGCTGTCCTTGTATCCATGATAATTGTGTAGTTTAGAGAAATTTAGAGAAATTGTCGAGGTCACCTAGCCAGCTTCACTTTCAACAACGCAGCCACTGCTAGCCAGGCTACTTCACCAGCCAGCAGATCTATATCATTTTAGTCAATCAGATCTTTTATTTTACTTTTATTTTTTTGCAACGTAAGCTTAACTTTCTGAACATTCGAGACGTGTAGCCCACTTGTCATTCTAATCTCCTTTGCTTTAGCGTAGCCTCTTCTGTAGCCTGTCAACTATGTGTCTGTCTATCCCTGTTCTCTCCTCTCTGCACAGACCATACAAACGCTTCACACCGCGTGGCCGCGCCCACCCTAACCTGGTGGTCCCAGCCCGCACGACCCACGTGGAGTTCCAGGTCTCCGGTAGCCTCTGGAACTGCCGATCCGCGGCCAACAAGGCAGAGCTCATCTCAGCCTATGCGTCCCTCCAGTCCCTCGACTTCTTGGCACTGACGGAAACATGGCTCACCACAGATAACACTGCTACTCCTACTGCTCTCTCTTCGTCTGCCCACGTGTTCTCGCACACCCCGAGAGCTTCTGGTCAGCGGGGTGGTGGCACCGGGATCCTCATCTCTCCCAAGTGGTCATTCTCTCTTTCTCCCCTTACCCATCTGTCTATCGCCTCCTTTGAATTCCATGCTGTCACAGTTACCAGCCCTTTCAAGCTTAACATCCTTATCATTTATCGCCCTCCAGGTTCCCTTGGAGAGTTCATCAATGAGCTTGATGCCTTGATAAGCTCCTTTCCTGAGGACGGCTCACCTCTCACAGTTCTGGGTGACTTTAACCTCCCCACGTCTACCTTTGACTCATTCCTCTCTGCCTCCTTCTTTCCACTCCTCTCCTCTTTTGACCTCACCCTCTCACCTTCCCCCCCCTACTCACAAGGCAGGCAATACGCTTGACCTCATCTTTACTAGATGCTGTTCTTCCACTAACCTCATTGCAACTCCCCTCCAAGTCTCCGACCACTACCTTGTATCCTTTTCCCTCTCGCTCTCATCCAACACTTCTCACACTGCCCCTACTCGGATGGTATCGCGCCGTCCCAACCTTCGCTCTCTCTCCCCCGCTACTCTCTCCTCTTCCATCCTATCATCTTTTCCCTCTGCCCAAACCCTCTCCAACCTATCTCCTGATTCTGCCTCCTCAACCCTCCTCTCCTCCCTTTCTGCATCCTTTGACTCTCTATGTCCCCTATCCTCCAGGCCGGCTCGGTCCTCCCCTCCCGCTCCGTGGCTCGACGACTCATTGCGAGCTCACAGAACAGGGCTCCGGGCAGCCGAGCGGAAATGGAGGAAAACTCGCCTCCCTGCGGACCTGGCATCCTTTCACTCCCTCCTCTCTACATTTTCCTCTTCTGTCTCTGCTGCTAAAGCCACTTTCTACCACTCTAAATTCCAAGCATCTGCCTCTAACCCTAGGAAGCTCTTTGCCACCTTCTCCTCCCTCCTGAATCCTCCTCCCCCCCCCCCCCCCCCCTCCCTCTCTGCAGACGACTTCGTCAACCATTTTGAAAAGAAGGTCGACGACATCCGATCCTCGTTTGCTAAGTCAAACGACACCGCTGGTTCTGCTCACACTGCCCTACCCTGTGCTTTGACCTCTTTCTCCCCTCTCTCTCCAGATGAAATCTCGCGTCTTGTGACGGCCGGCCGCCCAACAACCTGCCCGCTTGACCCTATCCCCTCCTCTCTTCTCCAGACCATTTCCGGAGACCTTCTCCCTTACCTCACCTCGCTCATCAACTCATCCTTGACCGCTGGCTACGTCCCTTCCGTCTTCAAGAGAGCGAGAGTTGCACCCCTTCTGAAAAAACCTACACTCGATCCCTCCGATGTCAACAACTACAGACCAGTATCCCTTCTTTCTTTTCTCTCCAAAACTCTTGAACGTGCCGTCCTTGGCCAGCTCTCCTGCTATCTCTCTCAGAATGACCTTCTTGATCCAAATCAGTCAGGTTTCAAGACTAGTCACTCAACTGAGACTGCTCTTCTCTGTATCACGGAGGCGCTCCGCACTGCTAAAGCTAACTCTCACTCCTCTGCTCTCATCCTTCTAGACCTATCGGCTGCCTTCGATACTGTGAACCATCAGATCCTCCTCTCCACCCTCTCCGAGTTGGGCATCTCCGGCGCGGCCCACGCTTGGATTGCGTCCTACCTGACAGGTCGCTCCTACCAGGTGGCGTGGCGAGAATCTGTCTCCTCACCACGCGCTCTCACCACTGGTGTCCCCCAGGGCTCTGTTCTAGGCCCTCTCCTATTCTCGCTATACACCAAGTCACTTGGCTCTGTCATAACCTCACATGGTCTCTCCTATCACTGCTATGCAGACGACACACAATTAATCTTCTCCTTTCCCCCTTCTGATGACCAGGTGGCGAATCGCATCTCTGCATGTCTGGCAGACATATCAGTGTGGATGACGGATCACCACCTCAAGCTGAACCTCGGCAAGACAGAGCTGCTCTTCCTCCCGGGGAAGGACTGCCCGTTCCATGATCTCGCCATCACGGTTGACAACTCCATTGTGTCCTCCTCCCAGAGCGCTAAGAACCTTGGCGTGATCCTGGACAACACCCTGTCGTTCTCAACTAACATCAAGGCGGTGGCCCGTTCCTGTAGGTTCATGCTCTACAACATCCGCAGAGTACGACCCTGCCTCACACAGGAAGCGGCGCAGGTCCTAATCCAGGCACTTGTCATCTCCCGTCTGGATTACTGCAACTCGCTGTTGGCTGGGCTCCCTGCCTGTGCCATTAAACCCCTACAACTCATCCAGAACGCCGCAGCCCGTCTGGTGTTCAACCTTCCCAAGTTCTCTCACGTCACCCCGCTCCTCCGCTCTCTCCACTGGCTTCCAGTTGAAGCTCGCATCCGCTACAAGACCATGGTGCTTGCCTACGGAGCTGTGAGGGGAACGGCACCTCAGTACCTTCAGGCTCTGATCAGGCCCTACACCCAAACAAGGGCACTGCGTTCATCCACCTCTGGCCTGCTCGCCTCCCTACCACTGAGGAAGTACAGTTTCCGCTCAGCCCAGTCAAAACTGTTCGCTGCTCTGGCACCCCAATGGTGGAACAAACTCCCTCACGACGCCAGGACAGCGGAGTCAATCACCACCTTCCGGAGACACCTGAAACCCCACCTCTTCAAGGAATACCTAGGATAAAGCAATCCTTCTGCTTTAGAACAGACAGGATATCTATCTAGGTGGAGACAGCAGCTTTAGTTAGAATAGACAGGATATCTATCTAGGTGGAGACAGCAGCTTTAGAACAGACAGGATATATATCTAGGTGGAGACAGCAGCTTTAGTTAGAATAGACAGGATATCTATCTAGGTGGGAGACAGCAGCTTTAGTTAGAACAGACAGGATATCTATCTAGGTGGGAGACAGCAGCTTTAGTTAGAACAGACAGGATATCTATCTAGGTGGAGACAGCAGCTTTAGTTAGAATAGACAGGATATCTATCTAGGTGGGAGACAGCAGCTTTAGAACAGACAGGATATCTATCTAGGTGGGAGACAGCAGCTTTAGTTAGAACAGACAGGATATCTATCTAGGTGGAGACAGCAGCTTTAGTTAGAATAGACAGGATATCTATCTAGGTGGGAGACAGCAGCTTTAGTTAGAACAGACAGGATATCTATCTAGGTGGCGACAGCAGCTTTAGTTAGAACAGACAGGATATCTATCTAGGTGGAGACAGCAGCTTTAGTTAGAATAGACAGGATATCTATCTAGGTGGGAGACAGCAGCTTTAGTTAGAATAGACAGGATATCTATCTAGGTGGGAGACAGCAGCTTTAGAACAGAAAGGATATCTATCTTGGTGGAGACAGCAGCTTTAGTTAGAATAGACAGGATATCTATCTAGGTGGAGACAGCAGCTTTAGAATAGACAGGATATCTATCTAGGTGGAGACAGCAGCTTTAGTCAGAATAGACAGGATATCTATCTAGGTGGAGACAGCAGCTTTAGAATAGACAGGATATCTATCTTGGTGGAGACAGCAGCTTTAGTCAGAATAGACAGGATATCTATCTAGGTGGAGACAGCAGCTTTAGTTAGAACAGACAGGATATCTATCTAGGTGGAGACAGCAGCTTTAGTTAGAATAGACAGGATATCTATCTAGGTGGCGACAGCAGCTTTAGTTAGAATAGACAGGATATCTATCTAGGTGGAGACAGCAGCTTTAGAATAGACAGGATATCTATCTTGGTGGAGACAGCAGCTTTAGTTAGAATAGACAGGATATCTATCTAGGTGGCGACAGCAGCTTTAGAACAGACAGGATATCTATCTAGGTGGAGACAGCAGCTTTAGTTAGAACAGACAGGATATCTATCTAGGTGGGAGACAGCAGATTGTTGGTGTTTTAGTTCTAACTGAATTTGGTGTGATGTCATTACTGCATTAAATGGGGCGGTTTATAAGACTAGAATCAAATGCCTCTCCGTGGTCCAGAATCTAATGCCTCTCCGTGGTCCAGAATCTAATGCCTCTCCGTGGTCCAGAATCTAATGCCTCTCCGTGGTCCAGAATCTAATGCCTCTCTGTGGTCCAGAATCTAATGCCTCTCTGTGGTCCAGAATCTAATGCCTCTCTGTGGTCCAGAATCTAATGCCTCTCTGTGGTCCAGAATCTAATGCCTCTCTGTGGTCCAGAATCTAATGCCTCTCTGTGGTCCAGAATCTAATGCCTCTCTGTGGTCCAGAATCTAATGCCTCTCTGTGGTCCAGAATCTAATGCCTCTCTGTGGTCCAGAATCTAATGCCTCTCTGTGGTCCAGAATCTAATGCCTCTCTGTGGTCCAGAATCTAATGACTCTCTGTGGTCCAGAATCTAATGCCTCTCTGTGGTCCAGAATCTAATGCCTCTCTGTGGTCCAGAATCTAATGTCTCTCTGTGGTCCAAAGTCTAATGCCTCTCTGTGGTCCAGAGTCTAATGCCTCTCTGTGGTCCAGAATCTAATGCCTCTCTGTGGTCCAGAATCTAATGCCTCTCTGTGGTCCAGAATCTAATGCCTCTCTGTGGTCCAGAATCTAATGACTCTCTGTGGTCCAGAATCTAATGCCTCTCTGTGGTCCAGAATCTAATGCCTCTCTGTGGTCCAGAATCTAATGTCTCTCTGTGGTCCAAAGTCTAATGCCTCTCTGTGGTCCAGAGTCTAATGCCTCTCTGTGGTCCAGAATCTAATGCCTCTCTGTGGTCCAGAATCTAATGCCTCTCTGCCATCTAGAATCTAATGCCTCCCTGTGGTTTAGAATATAATGCCTCTCTGTGGTCCAGAATCTAATGCCTCTCTGTGGTCCAGAATCTAATGCCTCTCTGTGGTCCAGAATCTAATGCCTCTCTGTGGTCCAGAATCTAATGCCTCTCTGTGGTCCAGAATCTAATGCCTCTCTGTGGTCCAGAATCTAATGCCTCTCTGTGGTCCAGAATCTAATGCCTCTCTGTGGTCTAGAATCTAATGCCTCCCTGTGGTCCAGAATCTAATGCCTCTCAGGGGTCTAGAATCTAATGCCTCTCTGTCTTCTAGAATCCTCTCCCTCTCTCCATGGGAAACATATGTTAACATTGTCAAAGCAAGTGAAGTAGATAATAAACAAAAAGTTAAATGAACAATAAAAAATGTACTGTAAACATTTCACTCACAGAAGTTCCAAAAGAATAAAGACATTTCAAATGTCATATTATGTCTATATGCAGTGTTGTAACAATGTGCAAATAGTAAAGTACAAAAGGGAAAACAAATAAACAAATATGGGTTGTATTTACAATGGTGTTTGTTCTTCACTGGTTGACCTTTTCTTGTGGCAACAGGTCACAAATCTTGCTGCTGTGATGGCACACTGTGGTATTTCACCCAGTAGATATGGGAGTTTATCGAATTCTTTGTGTGTCTGTGTGATCTGAGGGAAATATGTGTCTCTAAAATGGTCATACATTTGGCAGGAGGTTAGGAAGTGCAGCTCAGTTTCCACCTCATTTTGTGGACAGTGAGCACATAGCCTGTTTTCTCTTGAGAGCCAGGTCTGCCTACGGCGGCCTTTCTGAATAGCAAGGCTATGCTCACCGAGTCTCTCTCTCGCTCTCATTAAGCCGCTCCGAACCTGATAGGTCACTTTTATATTGGTCCACTGCAGTGTTCCACATTAACCCTGAGACTGAGGAATGTCTGGAAATAGAACACCCAGCCACTAGTGGCACATCACCATCAGAAGTGAGTGACATACACAAGGCCATTAACTGCCATTAAATGAGCTTCAGGAAAAGTCACGAATGGGAAAGACAAGACAAGGCAGGACTAACAGAACACAGTTCTTTTTTTCTGGACATATTTCTGGATCAGAATGTGTGATGATGTGTTATGATGACTGGGTGAAAGCATGCAGGGGTGTCTGGAGCTGGTTGGTGCTGTTGAGGGTGTTAATTCATGTAGTGACAGACAGACAGACGAGGGGCAGATAATATGACTCATTCTTATGGAGTTTTTCGGAGCAATTAAAAAGCAATTAGAAAACTTGAAGTAAATGCAAAATACACAAAATAAAAGCAATTTCATGAAGCTATAGTTCAGAGGCAGTTTGAATCCCATAAGGCATGCTGTGGAGAAGAAACAATCTCCTTCTATAATAATACTAACATTAATAATGTCACACCCTCCCTTACCCAATCACCACACAACGGAGGGAGGCAGCTGGCGGCATATTGAGGACTACCTCAGTGATACATAGCATTACAGCATTACAACATATGGGTGACTATTCACCCCAGACAATATCCCCCAGATATGTAGGAGGGAAGGAGGAAAGGAGGGAAGGAGAAAAGGGAAGATTCAAGTTGGATTACCATCAGTGTGCTCATGAGGGGCTGACTGGTTCTCTCCTGGTGATTGTTTGCCTTTGAGCTTCTCCTCCTCCTGCTCTCTCTGTTGACCGTCTGTCTGTCTCTCCTCCTCCTCCTGCTCTCTCTGTTGACCGTCTGTCTGTCTCTCCTCCTCCTCCTGCTCTCTCTGTTGACCGTCTGTCTGTCTCTCCTCCTCCTCCTGCTCTCTCTGTTGACCGTCTGTCTGTCTCTCCTCCTCCTGCTCTCTCTGCTGACCGTCTGTCTGTCTCTCCTCCTGCTCTCTCGGTTGACCGTCTGTCTGTCTCTCCTCCTCCTGCCCTCTCGGTTGACCGTCTGTCTGTGGTTCAGTTGTCCCGGGCGAGGCAGGACCAGGACAGGGAGGGTCCTTCTGCTCGCTGTCCGACCCAGAGAGGAGCATCCAGGGGTGTTCTCTAGGGGTGGACTGGTCAGGCCTGGAGCCTGCGGACACAGCAGGTGAACCTGTAGATTGTGTGTCTGGAGCTGAGAGGTGGAAAGAGAAAATACAACAGGTTCTATATAGATGTACATGTAGCCTAACGCTTCCTATCAGTGTAGAAAATACAACAGGTTCTTTATAGATGTACATGAGGCCTAACGGTTCCTATCAGTGTAGAAAACACAACAGGTTCTATATAGATGTAGTGTAGCCTAACGGTTCCTATAGTGTAGAAAATACAACAGGTTCTATATAGATGTACATGAGGCCTAACGGTTCCTATCAGTGTAGAAAACACAACAGGTTCTATATAGATGTACATGAGGCCTAACGGTTCCTATCAGTGTAGAAAACACAACAGGTTCTTTATAGATGTAGTGTAGCCTAACGGTTCCTATAGTGTAGAAAACACAACAGGTTCTTTATAGATGTACATGCAGCCTAACGGTTCCTATAGTGTAGAAAACACAACAGGTTCTTTATAGATGTAGTGTAGCCTAACGGTTCCTATAGTGTAGAAAATACAACAGGTTCTATATAGATGTACATGCAGCCTAACGGTTCTTATAGTGTAGAAAACACAACAGGTTCTTTATAGATGTACATGTAGCCTAACGGTTCCTATAGTGTAGAAAATACAACAGGTTCTATATAGATGTACATGTAGCCTAACGGTTCTTATAGTGTAGAAAACACAACAGGTTCTTTATAGATGTACATGTAGCCTAACGGTTCCTATAGTGTAGAAAACACAACAGGTTCTATATAGATGTACATGTAGCCTAACGGTTCCTATAGTGTAGAAAACACAACAGGTTCTTTATAGATGTACATGTAGCCTAACGGTTCCTATAGTGTAGAAAACACAACAGGTTCTATATAGATGTAGTGTAGCCTAACGGTTCCTATAGTGTAGAAAACACAACAGGTTCTATATAGATGTAGTGTAGCCTAACGGTTCCTATAGTGTAGAAAACACAACAGGTTCTTTATAGATGTAGTGTAGCCTAACGGTTCCTATAGTGTAGAAAACACAACAGGTTCTATATAGATGTACATGCAGCCTAACGGTTCCTATAGTGTAGAAAACACAACAGGTTCTTTATAGATGTAGTGTAGCCTAACGGTTCCTATAGTGTAGAAAACACAACAGGTTCTATATAGATGTACATGCAGCCTAACGGTTCCTATAGTGTAGAAAACACAACAGGTTCTTTATAGATGTACATGTAGCCTAACGGTTCCTATAGTGTAGAAAACACAACAGGTTCTATATAGATGTAGTGTAGCCTAACGGTTCCTATAGTGTAGAAAACACAACAGGTTCTATATAGATGTAGTGTAGCCTAACGGTTCCTATAGTGTAGAAAACACAACAGGTTCTATATAGATGTAGTGTAGCCTAACGGTTCCTATAGTGTAGAAAACACAACAGGTTCTTTATAGATGTACATGTAGCCTAACGGTTCCTATAGTGTAGAAAACACAACAGGTTCTATATAGATGTAGTGTAGCCTAACGGTTCCTATAGTGTAGAAAACACAACAGGTTCTATATAGATGTAGTGTAGCCTAACGGTTCCTATAGTGTAGAAAACACAACAGGTTCTTTATAGATGTAGTGTAGCCTAACGGTTCCTATAGTGTAGAAAACACAACAGGTTCTTTATAGATGTAATGTAGCCTAACGGTTCCTATAGTGTAGAAAACACAACAGGTTCTATATAGATGTAGTGTAGCCTAACGGTTCCTATCAGTGTAGAAAACACAACAGGTTCTATATAGATGTAGTGTAGCCTAACGGTTCCTATAGTGTAAAAAACACAACAGGTTCTATATAGATGTAGTGTAGCCTAACGGTTCCTATAGTGTAGAAAACACAACAGGTTCTTTATAGATGTAGTGTAGCCTAACGGTTCCTATAGTGTAGAAAACACAACAGGTTCTTTATAGATGTAATGTAGCCTAACGGTTCCTATAGTGTAGAAAACACAACAGGTTCTATATAGATGTAGTGTAGCCTAACGGTTCCTATCAGTGTAGAAAACACAACAGGTTCTATATAGATGTAGTGTAGCCTAACGGTTCCTATAGTGTAGAAAACACAACAGGTTCTATATAGATGTAGTGTAGCCTAACGGTTCCTATCAGTGTAGAAAACACAACAGGTTCTATATAGATGTAGTGTAGCCTAACGGTTCCTATAGTGTAGAAAACACAACAGGTTCTATATAGATGTAGTGTAGCCTAACGGTTCCTATAGTGTAGAAAACACAACAGGTTCTATATAGATGTAGTGTAGCCTAACGGTTCCTATAGTGTAGAAAACATGTACAACTACACAGATTACTTTTGTACAGTTGTGTTCAGTGAAATGTACACAGGCCAAGATTACAGTAAGTAGTTCAGAGAACTGTTAGAGGAGCAGAGAAGCAATGCATCACACAGTCACTAAAATAATGCGTGAATTAAAATGTGAGCAGCTGCTTGTTGAGAGAGACAGATTCCTGTCATTCTGCTCAGACAGTGTGGAATATTTGTGACTTGGTAACACATGGTGAAAACTAATACAATGCTGCTGATATTTTGAAAATGAGCAGGATACGGGCCATCAATATGTAACTGATTCTCAACTAAAATTTCATCTGTGGGCAATTATGGCCCCTTCTTTGATAAATTGTGACATCCTGAATGTGTTTTGTTTTGTTGTGGACGTGGAAGAACTGGAACTAACAGACTAATTCATGATGTTTCCATTGTAAGGTTTGTTTCTGAAAGGCCATCCTCTTATAGATTTTCTCAAATGTCACCTGAATTTCCCAGCGCCCGACGCCGAGCCCCTACAACTAACGAGCTGAGGGGACAAGAGACTGCAGCTCAATTCTCCTCATACTAGACCACTGCCTGCCAAACAAGACAGTCTCCTCAGACTAGACCGCTGCCTGCCAAACAAGACAGTCTCCTCAGACTAGACCACTGCCTGCCAAACAAGACAGTCTCCTCAGACTAGACCGCTGCCTGCCAAACAAGACATTCTCCTCAGACTAGACCGCTGCCTGCCAAACAAGACAGTCTCCTCAGACTAGACCGCTGCCTGCCAAACAAGACAGTCTCCTCAGACTAGACCACTGCCTGCCAAACAGGACAGTCTCCTCAGACTAGACCGCTGCCTGCCAAACAAGACATTCTCCTGACGATTCTAAAAAAGTGATCTTTGATCTTTGAATGCAATATTTATTTTATTTTATTTTATTTCACCTTTATTTAACCAGGTAGGCTAGTTGAGAACAAGTTCTCATTTGCAACTGCGACCTGGCCAAGATAAAGCATAGCAGTGTGAACAGACAACAACACAGAGTTACACATGGAGTAAACAATAGACAAGTCAATAACATGGTAGAAAAAAGAGAATCTATATACAATGTGTGCAAAAGGCATGAGGTAGGCAATAAATCGAATAATTACAATTTAGCAGATTAACACTGGAGTGATAAATCATCAGATGATCATGTGCAAGAAGAGATACTGGTGTGCAAAAGTGCAGAAAAGTAAAATAAATAAAAGCAGTATGGGGGTGAGGTAGGTAAATTGGGTGGGTAGTTTACAGATGGACTATGTACAGCTGCAGCGATCGGTTAGCTGCTCGGATAGCAGATTTTTAAAGTTGTTGAGGGAGATAAAAGTCTCCAACTTCAGAGATTTTTGCAATTCGTTCCAGTCGCAGCCAGCAGAGAACTGGAAGGAAAGGCGTCCAAATGAGGTTTTGGCTTTAGGGATGATCAGTGAGATACACCTGCTGGAGCGCGTGCTACGGGTGGGTGTAGCCATCGTGACCAGTGAACTGAGATAAGGCGGCACTTTACCTAGCATAGCCTTGTAGATGACCTGGAGCCAGTGGGTCTGACGACGAACATGTAGCGAGGGCCAGCCGACTAGGGCATACAGGTCGCAGTGGTGGGTCGTATAAGGTGCTTTAGTAACAAAACGAATGGCACTGTGATAAACTGCGTCCAGTTTGCTGAGTAGAGTGTTGGAAGCTATTTTGTAGATTACATCGCCGAAGTCGAGGATCGGTAGGATAGTCAGTTTTACTAGGGTAAGTTTGACGGCGTGAGTGAAGGAGGCTTTGTTCCGGAATAGAAAGCCGACTCTAGATTTGATTTTGGATTGGAGATGTTTGATATGAGTCTGGAAGGAGAGTTTGCAGTCTAGCCAGACACCTAGGTACTTATAGATGTCCACATATTCTAGGTCGGAACCGTCCAGGGTGGTGATGCTAGTCGGGCGTGCGGGTGCAGGCATCGAACGGTTGAAAAGCATGCATTTGGTTTTACTAGCGTTTAAGAGCAGTTGGAGGCCACGAAGGAGTGTTGTATGGCATTGAAGCTCGTTTGGAGGTTAGATAGCACAGTGTCCAGGGAAGGGCCGGAAGTATACAGAATGGTGTCGTCTGCGTAGAGGTGGATCAGGGAATCGCCCGCAGCAAGAGCAACATCATTGATGTATACAGAGAAAAGAGTCGGCCCGAGAATTGAACCCTGTGGTACCCCCATAGAGACTGCCAGAGGACCGGACAACATGCCCTCCGATTTGACACACTGAACTCTGTCTGCAAAGTAGTTGGTGAACCAGGCAAGGCAGTCATTAGAAAAACCGAGGCTATTGAGTCTGCCGATAAGAATATGGTGATTGACAGAGTCGAAAGCCTTAGCCAGGTCGATGAAGACGGCTGCACAGTAATGTCTTTTATCGATGGCTGTTATGATATCGTTTAGTACCTTGAGCGTGGCTGAAGTGCACCCGTGACCGGCTCGGAAACCGGATTGCACAGCGGAGAAGGTACGGTGGGATTCGAGATGGTCAGTGATCTGTTTGTTGACTTGGCTTTCGAAGACCTTAGCTAGGCAGGGCAGGATGGATATAGGTCTGTAACAGTTTGGGTCCAGGGTGTCTCCCCCTTTGAAGAGGGGGATGACAGCGGCAGCTTTCCAATCCTTGGGGATCTCAGATGATACGAAGGAGAGGTTGAACAGGCTGGTAATAGGGGGTGCGACAATGGCAGCGGACAGTTTCAGAAATAGGGGGCCCAGATTGTCAAGCCCAGCTGATTTGTATGGGTCCAGGTTTTCCAGCTCTTTCAGAACATCTGCTATCTGGATATGGGTAAAGGAGAAGCTGGGGAGGCTTGGGCGAGTAGCAGCGGGGGGGGGGGCGGGGCTGTTGGCCAAGGTTGGAGTCGCCAGGTGGAAGGCATGGCCAGCCATTGAGAAATGTTTGTTGAAGTTTTCGATTATCACGGACTTATCAGTGGTGACCGTGTTATCTAGCCTCAGTGCAGTGGGCAGCTGGGAGGAGGTGCTCTTGTTTTCCATGGACTTTACAGTATCCCAGAACTTTTTGGAGTTAGAGCTACAGGATGCAAATTTCTGCTTGAAAAAGCTGGCCTTTGCTTTCCTGACTGACTGCGTGTATTGGTTCCTGACTTCCCTGAACAGTTGCATATCACGGGGGCTCTTCGATGCTATTGCAGTTTGCCACAGGATGTTTTTGTGCTGGTCGAGGGCAGTCAGGTCTGGAGTGAACCAAGGGCTATATCTGTTCTTGGTTCTGCATTTTTTGAACGGAGCATGCTTGTCTAATATGGTGAGGAAGTAACTTTTAAAGAATGACCAGGCATCCTCAACTGACGGGATGAGGTCAATATCCTTCCAGGGTACCCGGGCCAGGTTAATTAGAAAGACCTGCTCGCAGAAGTGTTTCAGGGAGCGTTTGACAGTGATGAGGGGTGGTCGTTTGACCGTGGACCCGTGGCGGACACAGGCAATGAGGCAGTGATCGCTGAGATCTTGATTGAAGACAGCAGAGGTGTATTTGGAGGGCAAGTTGGTCAGGATAATGTCTATTAGGGTGCCCATGTTTACGGATTTAGGGTTGTACCTGGTGGGTTCCTTGATGATTTGTGTGAGATTGAGGGCCTCTAGCTTAGATTGTAGGACTGCCGGGGTGTTAAGCATATCCCAGTTTAGGTCACCTAACAGAACAAACTCTGAAGCTAGATGGGGAGCGATCAATTCACAGATGGTGTCCAGGGCACAGCTGGGAGCTGAGGGGGGTCGGTAGCAGGCGGCAACAGTGAGAGACTTATTTCTGGAGAGATTAATTTTTAAAATTAGAAGTTCGAACTGTTTGGGCATAGACTTGGAAAGTATGACAGAACTTTGCAGGCTATCTCTGCAGTAGATTGCAACTCCTCCCCCTTTGGCAGTTCTATCTTGACGGAAAGTGTTATAGTTGGGTATGGAAATCTCAGAGTTTTTGGTGGCCTTCCTAAGCCAGGATTCAGACACGGCAAGGACATCAGGGTTGGCAGAGTGTGCTAAAGCGGTGAGTAAGGCAAACTTGGGGAGGAGGCTTCTGATGTTGACATGCATGAGGCCAAGGCTTTTTCGATCACAGAAGTCAACAAATGAGGGTGACTGGGGACATGCAGGGCCTGGGTTTACCTCCACATCACCCGAGGAACAGAGGAGTAGTAGAATGAGGGTGCGGCTAAAGGCTATCAAAACTGGTCGCCTAGAGCATTGGGGACAAGGAATAAAAGGAGCAGATTTATGGGCGTGGTAGAATAGATTCTAGATATGCATTTATAATGCTGTGATATAGTAGTGCTTTTCTCTCTGCATTTCCTGTTTGGTTACAGTGTCATGTTTTGAGAGATGTGAAGTCTTAATACCATCAGAGTTGTTGTTCTGCCTCGGTTGTCATTACAGATCTGACGGCTGGTAAATTCCCCTTCTAACATGCTGCCTGTGGTGCCAGCAGTACCATAACAGAGAACTGTGTTTGTTTGCTGATTAGATATCAAACACTACACACCTCAGTCAAGCATGAAATGGAGCAGATTTTGTTAACGGATTGTGTGTGTGTGTGTGTGTGTGTGTGTGTGTGTGTGTGTGTGTGTGTGTGTGTGTGTGTGTGTGTGTGTGTGTGTGTGTGTGACAAAAAAAACACAATTGTAATGGTGTGTTTGAACAGTCCTTGATGATCGAGCTAGTCTAGCATAGAAGTACAATGTATGTTCTAGTGATCCTATTTCTATGATAGAGACAAGTGTCTAGTGTTGACAGACAGTCAGGTGCCTGTATAACATCCCCTACACCAGCGCTATTCAGATCTCACCTGGAGGTCCTGAGTACTGCTGCATTTCTGTTCTACCTGATAACTATACTGAACACAAATGTTAATGCAACATGGAACAATTTTACTGAGTTAAAGTTCATATAAGGAAATCAGTCAATTTAAATATATTCATTTGGCCCTAATCTATGGATTTCACATGGCTGGGCAGAGGCGCAGCCATGGGCCCACCCACTGAGGAGCCAGGCCCAGCCAATCAGAATGAGTTTTCGCCACAAAAGGGGTTTATTACAGAAAGAAAAACTGCTCTGTTTCATCAGCTGTCCAGGAGGCTGCTCTCAGACGATCCCACAGGTGAAGAAACCGGATGTAGAGGTCCTGGGCTGGTGTGGTGACACATGGTCTGCGGTTCTGAGGCCGCTTGGTCGTATTGCCAAATTCTCTAAAACTTTGTTGGAGCCGGCTTCTGGTTGAGAAATGAACATTCAACTCTGGCAACAGCTCTGGTGGACATTCCTACAGTCAGCACGCCAAATGTGCACTCCCTCAAAACATCTGTGGCATTGTGTTGTGTGACAAAACCGCACATTTAAGAGAGACCTTTTATTGTCCACAGCACAAGGTGCACCTGTGTGATGATCATTCTTGAAATGCCACACGTCAGGTGGATGGATTATCTTGGCAAAGAGCAGCAACCCAGCCTTACAGAGTAGCAACCCAGCCTTACAGGGCAGCAACCCAGCCTTACAGTGCAGCAACCCAGCCTTACAGAGCAGCAACCCAGCCTTACAGAGCAGCAACCCAGCCTTACAGAGCAGCAACCCAGCCTTACAGGGCAGCAACCCAGCCTTACAGGGCAGCAACCCAGCCTTACAGAGCAGCAACCCAGCCTTACAGAGCAGCAACCCAGCCTTACAGAGCAGCAACCCAGCCTTACAGGGCAGCAACCCAGCCTTACAGGGCAGCAACCCAGCCTTACAGAGCAGCAACCCAGCTTTACAGAGCAGCAACCCAGCCTTACAGAGCAGCAACCCAGCCTTACAGAGCAGCAACCCAGCCTTACAGAGCAGCAACCCAGCCTTACAGAGCAGCAACCCAGCCTTACAGAGCAGCAACCCAGCCTTACAGGGCAGCAACCCAGCCTTACAGAGCAGCAACCCAGCCTTACAGAGCAGCAACCCAGCCTTACAGAGCAGCAACCCAGCCTTACAGGGCAGAAACCCAGGCAGGTAGCAGGGTTATTCTGGGTTATTATTACTGAGAGACAGACAGGAGGGATGCTGCTGTGTGAATTCCCTGTGCCGCTCGGTCGTGATGGATAGAAGAACAGGTATTCCTTTAAAGACTGATCTCAACCCTCCCTCACCCCTCTTTACGCCCTCCACTTTCCCCTGGTACTGCCAACTGAACCAGGAGGTGTCTGTGTTTGAGGAGAGACAGTTACCTTCCTTCTCCCAGTCTTATTAGATAGTCAGCCAGAGTGCCTTGGGGAACTTTAACTTCAGCCCAGCCAATTCATCAACTTTACTTTGTAAACTTTGAGACACGCGGCACAACGAGAGCAGGCCTTGTGACTGTTTCTCACTTGACAGTCAGGTGAACAGTGTGTTGCGTCCTCTTCTCCTCGTTGTCATCTAGCAGAGACACGTTGTCACGCTGGTCTATTTCTGACTTGGTGTACGTTACGCCTGCCAACGTGTGTGTGTGTGTGTGTGTGTGTGTGTGTGTGTGTGTGTGTGTGTGTGTGTGTGTGTGTGTGTGTGTGTACACTCACCAGTGCTGGGCCTGTGGAGTGGGGACTCACACAGCTCACAGTAAAGGAGCAGGATGCTGTTGGAGTAAGTACAGGCCCCACAACTCCACTCATCTCCCTTCCCCTGATCTGGTGGTCCTGGTCTGGGACTCAGCCTTGGTTTCGGGGTCCCTTTATCAGAGAGCCGACGGGGGGTAAACAAAGAGGCCAGGGGGCTGCTGCTGGTGTCTCTCCCCCCATGGAGGGACCTCCTCTTCCCCCCAAGACGAGACCTGGGGCTGTGGGTAGCGCTGGGGGTGGGCAGCCGCAGCCTCTTCACCTGGGGAGAGAAGTCTAGGTCCTGGAGGTCAGGGGGATCTTGGGAGTTGAAGATTTTCTCCTTGTCGTTCTCTGGGTTCTCCACATCTATAGAACCCTCCTTCTCTGAGGGGGTAACGGGGGATAGGCAAACCTCACCCTCTGTTCTCTTCCTCTTCTTCTCTTTACCAGCGTCCGGAGAGAAGAACGAACGAATGTCGTGCTGTTTGTCCTTTTCAAACTGCAGAGGAGGGATAGAGTCACGGTAAGACTGTTGTAAAGCCTGTCATTCATCTGATCTGTTGTAAAGCCTGTCATTCATCTGATCTGTTGTAAATCACGTTATTCATCTGATCTGTTGTAAAGCCTGTCATTCATCTGATCTGTTGTAAAGCCTGTCATTCATCTGATCTGTTGTAAAGCCTGTCATTCATCTGATCTGTTGTAAAGCACGTTATTCATCTGATCTGTTGTAAAGCCTGTTATTCATCTGATCTGTTGTAAAGCCTGTCATTCATCTGATCTGTTGTAAAACACGTCATTCATCTGATCTGTTGTAAAGCCTGTTATTCATCTGAGCTGTTGTAAAGCCTGTCATTCATCTGATCTGTTGTAAAGCACGTCATTCATCTGATCTGTTGTAAAGCCTGTTATTCATCTGATCTGTTGTAAAGCACGTCATTCATCTGATCTGTTGTAAAGCCTGTTATTCATCTGATCTGTTGTAAAGCCTGTCATTCATCTGATCTGTTGTAAAGCCTGTCATTCATCTGATGTAAAGCATGTTACTCATCTGATCTGATGTAAAGCCTGTCATTCATCTTATCTGTTGTAAAGCACGTCATTCATCTGATGTAAAGCATGTTACTCATCTGATCTGTTGTAAAGCCTGTCATTCATCTTATCTGTTGTAAAGCACGTCATTCATCTGATCTGTTGTAAAGCCTGTCATTCATCTGATCTGTTGTAAAGCACGTCATTCATCTGATCTGTTGTAAAGCCTGTCATTCATCTGATCTGTTGTAAATCACGTTATTCATCTGATCTGTTGTAAAGCCTGTCATTCATCTGATCTGTTGTAAAGCCTGTCATTCATCTGATCTGTTGTAAAGCCTGTCATTCATCTGATCTGTTGTAAAGCACGTCATTCATCTGATCTGTTGTAAAGCCTGTTACTCATCTGATCTGATGTAAAGCCTGTCATTCATCTGATCTGATGTAAAGCCTGTCATTCATCTGATCTTACAGTATCATGTCAGAGTTCATTTTGTCCCTTTAGACCTCTTTTGAGAGAGAACTAACACATTATATTCAAAAATAATAGCAGTTTAAGATGGTTTCCAGATAATATGATACAATAATCGTTTAGTAATATGTATGATACACCTACATGTCTATACTGTTAGACAGACATAAACATACAGTAGCAGCATGCATGACTGCTAGGATTCAAAACCTTCCCAGTGTTAGAACACCATCTGCACACACATTAAATAACCCAGATCACTAGACCAGTGCCTCACATGGTTAAATAACCCAGATCACTAGACCAGTGCCTCACATGGTTAAATAACCCAGATCACTAGACCAGTGCCTCACATGGTTAAATAACCCAGATCACTAGACCAGTGCCTCACATGGTTAAATAACCCAGATCACTAGACCAGTGCCTCACATGGTTAAATAACCCAGATCACTAGACCAGTGCCTCACATGGTTAAAGAACCCAGATCACTAGACCAGTGCCTCACATGGTTAAAGAACCCAGATCGCTAGACCAGTGCCTCACATGGTTAAAGAACCCAGATCACTAGACCAGTGCCTCACATGGTTAAAGAACCCAGATCACTAGACCAGTGCCTCACATGGTTAAAGAACCCAGATCACTAGACCAGTGCCTCACATGGTTAAAGAACCCAGATCACTAGACCAGTGACTCACATGGTTAAAGAACACAGGATCTTTGTCATTCTCAACCGCTGCCAGGGTCGTCTCGCTTGGTGTCCACGCCTCGGCGAAATTCAGGAAGTCCCATTTGTCCTTATCCCCCAACTCTGCCTTTAAGTACTCCTTCTTACCGTTCAGAGTACTGCCTGTTACCGTTTCCTGTCAACAACACAGACACACAGTCTCCTATCAGAATAACACGTACAAAGAAACTCCACTCAAAAATGAAATGTTTTGGACTTTCAAGAAGCATTTTCCTTTTAAGCACTTAATGGCAGAAAATTTACTAAATCAGGGAGGCGCAATCAGGACTTGTCCAATAAAAAAAACTTGTATTGCTACAATGTGCACTAATGAACGTGACCATAAACTGCTCTGTTCTTTGCAGCATAATTAACAACAAGGTCAATAAACAACAAATAAACACCAAGGTCAACAACCTCACTCTGATACTTCTGTAATGGTCTTTAAAAGTGTTTTTCTAAAGAAGGAAGGCAGTCATTTTCTTGATTCAAATCCAGGTCATTGGAAACGGTGGTCCTGCAGTGGATATTAGTACCCCATAGAATTACAGATATATTGAGTGTACCCGCCATTCAAACCACTGTGTTCCAGTCAAAATGAAAAAGGGGGCTTTGTGCTGTCCCTTTAAGTAAATCTACAGTACCAGTCAAAAGTTAGGACACACCTACTCATTAAAGGGTTTTTCTGTATTTTTACTAGTTTCTACATTGTAGAATAATGGTGAAGACATCAAAACTATGAAATAACACATATGGAATCATGTAGTAACCAAAAAAAGGTTAAACAAATCAAAATATATTTTTCAAATTAGCCACCTTTTGCCTTGATGACAGCTTTGCACACTCTTGGCATTCTCTCAACCAGCTTCACGAGGTCGACACCTGGAATGCATTTCAATTAATTGGCTCAAATGCATTAAGAAGGAAAGAAAATCCACAAATGTAACTTTTAACAAGGCACACCTGTTAATTGAAATGCATTCCAGGTGTCAACCTCGTGAAGCTGGTTGAGAGAATGCCAAGAGTGTGCAAAGCTGTCATCAAGGCAAATGGGTGGCTACTTTGAAGAATCTAAAATATATGTTGATTTGTTTAACACTTTTTTCGCTACTATATGATTGCATATGTGTTGTTTCATAGTTTTGATGTCCACTACTATTCTACAAATGTAGAAAATAGTAAATAAAAAAAATAAAAATAAGAAAAACCCTTGGATAAGTAGGTGTGTCAACTTTTGACTGGTACTGTATTTCTCTGAAAAGTACCTATCTTCCAGTTAAAACGAAACACATGCACGCACACACACCTTCCTGTTGAGCATGCCCCACATGACGGTGTCAAAGGTTCCCTTGGCGATGAGGTAGTGCACGTGGACGGAGGCGGTCTGTCCGATGCGGTGCGCCCGGTCCTCAGCCTGCTTCACATGGCCAGGGTTCCAGTACAGCTCAGCAAACACCACGTGAGTGGCCGCTGTGAACGTCAGGCCCTGGACACCACAGAACACACAGGACACACTCACTTAAGGGAAGAACTCACTGGAAGCAGACAGGCGGAGAAAGCAGAGCGAGGCGGGTGAAAAGTACGGGAACAGGCAGAGCAGTGACTGTATGCTAGCAGGATAGTACATATACAGTTGAAGTCGGAAGTTTACATGCACTTAGGTTGGAGTCATTAAAACTAATTTTCAACCACTCCACACATTTCTTGTTAACAAACTATAGTTTTGGCAAGTCAGTTAGGACATCTACTTTGTGCATGATACAAGTAATTTTTCCCAACAATTGTTTACAGACAGATAATTTCACTTATAATTCACTGTATCACAATTTCAGTGGGTCAGAAGTTTACATACACTAAGTTGTCTGTGCCTTTAAACAGGTTGAAAATTCCAGAAAATGTCATGGCTTCAGAAGCTTCTGATAGGCTAATTGACATCATTTGAGTCAATTGGAGGTGTACCTGTGGATGTATTTCAAGGCCTACCTTCAAACTCTGTGCCTCTACTTGACATCATGGGAAAATCAAAAGAAATCAGCCAAGACCTTATAAAAACATTTGTAGACCTCCACAAGTCTGGTTCATCCTTGGGAGCAATTTCCAAACGCCTGAAGGAACCACGTTCATCTGTACAAACATTAGTACGCAAGTATAAACACCATGGGACCACGCAGCTGTCATACCGCTCAGGAAGGAGACGTGTTCTGCCTCCACGATATGAACGTACTTTGGTGCGAAAAGTGCAAATCAATCCCAGAACAGCAGCAAAGGACCTTGTGAAGATTTGAGGACACAGGTACAAAAGTATCTATTTCCACAGTAAAACGAGTCCTATATCGACATAACCTGAAAGGCCACTCAGCAAGGAAGAAGCCACTGCTCCAAAACTGCCATTAAAAAGCCAGACTACAGTTTGCAACTGCACATGGGGGACAAAGATCGTACTTTTTGGAGAAATGTCCTCTGGTCTGATTAAACAAAAATAGAACTGTTTGGCCATAATGAGCATCGTTATGTTTGGAGGAAAAAGGGGGAAGCTTGCAAGCCGAAGAACACCATCCCAACCGTGAAGCACGGGGGTGGCAGCATCATGTTGTGGGGGTGCTTTGCTGCAGGAAGGACTCACGCACTTCACAAAATAGATGGCATCGTGAGAAGGAAAATTATGTGGATATATTGAAGCAACATCTCAAGACATCAGTCAGGAAGTTAAAGCTTGGTTGAAAATGGGTCTTCCAATTGGACAATGACCCCAAGCATACTTCCAAAGTTGTGGCAAAATGGCTTAAGGACAACAAAGTCAAGGTATTGGAGTGGCCATCACAAAGCCCTGACCGCAATCCTATAGAAAAAGTGTGGGCAGAACTGAAAAAGCATGTGCGAGCAAGGAGGCCTACAAACCTGATTCAGTTACACCAGCTCTGTCAGGAGGAATGGGCCTAAATTCACCCAACTTATTGTGGGAAGCTTGTGGAAGGCTACCTGAAGCATTTGACCCAAGTCAAACAATTTAAAGGCAATGCTTCCAAATACTAATTGAGTGTATGTAAACTTCTGACCCACTGGGAATGTGATGAAAGAAATAAAAGCTGAAATAAATCATTCTCTCTACTATTATTCTGGCCAGTTGTAATAGGTCTATGGTCGTCACTTCCTGTTGAATCTGCAGACGTGTTGCTGCCAACTTTACTTTACTTTGCTAGCTGACAACTTTACGTTTTTTGTTTTGTTTCTGTTTTTAATTACCGTTTATATTTTTTGTTTTTCCATCGCAACTTTTTTCCCTCATTCAACTTTTTCACTCCGGACGCTTTATCTGGACATGGTTCGTCAACACCTTCAACAGCCGAAGCTAAGTAGTAACATTAACATGATGTCTTCTAATTGCAGTCGCTGTACTCATAATATACAGGAGAACGATCGCCTTACGGCGAAAATAGCTGTGCTGCAAGCCCAGCTTCAGACGCAATCGTTAGGCAAGGGTAATTTCAGTGTAGGAAAGGAAGAAACAGCGTCTGTGCCACCAGTAAGTACAGATAGTAACGTTAGTATAAATCCCCCCGCACAGTCCCCGCAGCCGGACAACTTTCTCATGGCTTCTGGAGGGAAATGCTGTTGGAATGCTCAACCGGTGTCGCTCATTCAGCCGACAGAAACTTTCAACCGGTTTTCCCCATTATGTAGCGAGTCGGAGTCTGAGTCTGAGTCTTCTCTTGTCTCTACTCCTCCCGTTACGGGGTCTGAGACGCCGAAGGCTCCCACCGTTAGCTCTGACAAATTGAAAACCCTAGTCATTGGCGACTCCATTACCCGCAGTATTAGACTTAAAACGAATCACCCAGCGATCATACACTGTTTACCAGGGGGCAGGGCTACCGACGTTAAGGCTAATCTTAAGATGGTGCTGGCTAAAGCTAAATCTGGCGAGTGTAGAGAGTATAGAGATATTGTTATCCACGTCGGCACCAACGATGTTAGGATGAAACAGTCAGAGGTCACCAAGTGCAACATAGCTTCAGCGTGTAAATCAGCTAGAAAGATGTGTCGGCATCGAGTAATTGTCTCTGGCCCCCTCCCAGTTAGGGGGAGTGACGAGCTCTACAGCAGAGTCTCAGCACTCAATCGCTGGTTGAAAACTGTTTTCTGCCCCTCCCAAAAGATAGAATTTGTAGATAATTGGCCCTCTTTCTGGGACTCACCCACAAACAGGACCAAGCCTGACCTGCTAAGGAGTGACGGACTCCATCCTACCTGGAGGGGTGCTCTCATCTTATCTACCAACATAGATAGGGCTCTAACTCCTTTAGCCCCACAATGAAATAGGGTGCAGGCCAGGCAGCAGGCTGTTAGCCAACCTGCCAGCTTAGTGGAGTCTGCCAATAGCACAGTCAGTGTAGTCAGCTCAGCCATACCCATTGAGACTGTGTCTGTGCCTCGACCTAGGTTGGGCAAAACTAAACATGGCGGTGTTCGCCTTAGCAATCTTATTAGGATAAAGACCTCCTCCATTCCTGCCATTATTGAAAGAGATCGTGATACCTCACATCTCAAAATAGGGTTACTTAATGTTAGATCCCTCACTTCAAAGGCAGTCATAGTCAATGAACTAATCACTGATCATAATCTTGATGTGATTGGCCTGACTGAAACATGGCTTAAGCCTGATGAATTTACTGTGTTAAATGAGGCCTCACCTCCTGGTTACACTAGTGACCATATCCCCCGTGCATCCCGCAAAGGCGGAGGTGTTGCTAACATCTACAATAGCAAATTTCAATTTACAAAAAAAAAAATGGCGTTTTCGTCTTTTGAGCTTCTAGTCATGAAATCTATGCAGCCTACTCAATCACTTTTTATAGCTACTGTTTACAGGCCTCCTGGGCCATATACAGCGTTCCTCTCTGCGTTTCCTGAATTCCTATCAGACCTTGTAGTCATAGCAGATCATATTCTAATTTTTGGTGATTTTAATATTCACGTGGAGAAGTCCACAGACCCACTCCAAAAGTCTTTCGGAGCCATCATCGACTCAGTGGGTTTTGTCCAACATGTCTCTGGACCTACTCACTGCCACAGTCATACTCTGGACCTAGTTTTGTCCCATGGAATAAATGTTGTAGATCTTAATGTTTTTCCACATAATCCTGGACTATCGGACCACCATTTTATTACGTTTGCAATCGCAACAAATAATCTGCTCAGACCCCAACCAAGGAGCATCAAAAGTCGTGCTATAAATTCTCAGACAACACAAAAATTCCTTGATGCCCTTCCAGACTCCTTCTGCCTACCCAAGGACGTCAGAGGACAAAAATCAGTTAACCACTTAACTGAGGAACTCAATTTAACCTTGCGCAATACCCTAGATGCAGTTGCACCCCTAAAAACGAAAAACATTTGTCATAAGAAACTAGCTCCCTGGTATACAGAAAATACCCGAGCTTTGAAGCAAGCTTCCAGGAAATTGGAACGGAAATGGCGCCACACAAAACTGGAAGTCTTCCGACTAGCTTGGAAAGACAGTACCGTGCAGTACCGAAGAGCCCTCACTGCTGCTCGATCATCCTACTTTTCCAACTTAATTGAGGAAAATAAGAACAATCCAAAATTTCTTTTTGATACTGTTGCAAAGCTAACTAAAAAGCAGCATTCCCCAAGAGAGGATGGCTTTCACTTCAGCAGTAATAAATTCATGAACTTCTTTGAGGAAAAGATCATGACCATTAGAAAGCAAATTACGGACTCCTCTTTGAATCTGCGTATTCCTCCAGGGCTTAGCTGTCCTGGATCTGCACAGCTCTGCGAGGGCCTGGGATCGGGAGAGACACTTAAGTGTTTTAGTACTATATCTCTTGACACAATGATGAAAATAATCATGGCCTCTAAACCTTCAAGCTGCATACTGGATCCTATTCCTACTAAACTGCTGAAGGAGCTGCTTCCTGTGCTTGGCCCTCCTATGTTGAACATAATAAACAGCTCTCTATCCACCGGATGTGTACCAAATTCACTAAAAGTGGCAGTGATAAAGCCTCTCTTGAAAAAGCCAAACCTTGACCCGGAAAATATAAAAAACTATCGGCCTATATCGAATCTTCCATTCCTCTCAAAAATTTTAGAAAAAGCTGTTGCGCAGCAACTCACTGCCTTTCTGAAGACAAACAATGTATACGAAATGCTTCAGTCTGGTTTTAGACCCCATCATAGCACTGAGACTGCACTTGTGAAGGTGGTAAATGACCTTTTAATGGCGTCAGACCGAGGCTCTGCATCTGTCCTCGTGCTACTAGACCTTAGTGCTGCCTTTGACACCATCGATCACCACATTCTTTTGGAGAGACTGGAAACCCAAATTGGTCTACACGGACAAGTTCTGGCCTGGTTTAGATCTTACCTGTCGGAAAGATATCAGTTTGTCTCTGTGAATGGTCTGTCCTCTGACAAATCAACTGTACATTTCGGTGTTCCTCAAGGTTCCGTTTTAGGACCACTATTGTTTTCACTATATATTTTACCTCTTGGGGATGTTATTTGAAAACATAATGTTAACTTTCACTGCTATGCGGATGACACACAGCTGTACATTTCAATGAAACATGGTGAAGCCCCAAAATTGCCCTCGCTAGAAGCCTGTGTTTCAGACATAAGGAAGTGGATGGCTAAAAACTTTCTACTTTTAAACTCGGACAAAACAGAGATGCTTGTTCTAGGTCCCAAGAAACAAAGAGATCTTCTGTTAAATCTGACAATTCATCTTGATGGTTGTAAAGTCGTCTCAAATAAAACTGTGAAGGACCTCGGCGTTACTCTTGACCCTGATCTCTCTTTTGACGAACATATCAAGACTGTTTCAAGGACAGCTTTTTTCCATCTACGTAACATTGCAAAAATCAGAAATTTTCTGTCCAAAAATGATGCAGAAAAATTAATCCATGCATTTGTTACTTCTAGGTTAGACTACTGCAATGCTCTACTTTCCGGCTACCCGGATAAAGCACTAAATAAACTTCAGTTAGGATTCTAGCAGCCGTATTTAGCACTGACTAGAACCAAGAAATTTGATCATATTACTCCAGTGCTAACTTCCCTACACTGGCTTCCCGTTAAGGCAAGGGCTGATTTCAAGGTTTTACTGTTAACCTATAAAGCGTTACATGGGCTTGCTCCTACCTATCTTTCCGAGTTGGTCCTGCCGTACATACCTACACGTACGCTACGGTCACAAGACGCAGGCCTCCTAATTGTCCCTAAAATTTCTAAGCAAACAGCTGGAGGCAGGGCTTTCTCCTATAGATCTCCATTTTTATGGAACAGTCTGCCTACCCATGTGAGAGACGCAGACTCGGTCTCAACCTTTAAGTCTTTACTGAAGACTTATCTCTTCAGTAGGTCATATGATTGAGTGTAGTCTGGCCCAGGAGTGTGAAGGTGAACGGAAAGGCTCTGGAGCAACGAACCGCCCTTGCTGTCTCTCCAGGGCCGGTTCCCCTCTCTCCACTGGGATTCTCTGCCTCTAACCCTGTTACTGGGGCTGAGTCACTGGCTTGCTGGTGCTCTTTCATGCCGTCCCTAGGAGGGGTGCGTCACTTGAGTGGGTTGAGTTACTGACGTGAACTTCCTGTCTGGGTTGGCGCCCCCCCTTGGTTGTGCTGTGGTGGAGACCTTTGTGGGCTATACTCGGCCTTGTCTCAGGATTGTAAGTTGGTGGTTGAGGATATCCCTCTAGTGGTGTGGGGGCTGTGCTTTGGCAGAGTGGGTGGGGTTATATCCTTCCTGTTTGGCCCTGTCCGGGGGTTTCTTCGGATGGGGCCACAGTGTCTCCTGACCGCTCCTGTCTCAGCCTCCAGTATTTATGCTGCAGTAGTTTATGTGTCGGGGGGCTAGGGTCAGTTGGTTATACCTGGAGTACTTCTCCTGTCTTATCCAGTGTCCTGTGTGAATTTAAGTATGCTCTCTCTAATTCTCTCGTTCTCTCTTTCTCTCTGAGAACCTGAGCCCTAGGACCATACGTCAGGACTACCGGGCATGCTGACACCTTGCTGTCCCCAGTCCGCCCGGCCTTGCTGCTATTCCAGTTTCAACTCTTCTGCCTGCGGTTATGGAACCCCTACCTGTCCCAGACCTGCTGTTTTCAACTCTTAATGATCGGCTATGAAAAGCCAACTGAGATTTATTCCTGATTATTATTTGACCATGCTTGTCATTTATGAACATTTTGAAAATCTTGGCTCTCTCTAATTTTCTCCTTCTCTCTTTCTTTCTCTCGGAGGACCTGAGCCCTAGGACCAT
>NW_026600792.1:0-57500 GCF_029448725.1 Salvelinus fontinalis | reverse complement strand
AGTGTTGCTGAATCTCCTCTCTCCTTGGTTGGAAAGCGAGGTCGCGACAGTGATCCCTTCCCTTTGAGTTTCTACATAGACAGTCTGTTCTCGTGAAAACACAAGCCGTTTGAAGTGTGTGTGGTATCACTACCAGTGGCTGGTTCAACATGTGTAGACTTGAGGGGAAAGCACACACGTACATAAAACTAACATGTATCTGCTGCTGTCTGCACTGTATCTGCCCTTCTGCACTCGGAGACAAACACACAGAGTGCATTTACATTTGAACATTTTATTCATTTAGCCGACGCTCTTATCCAGAGTGACTTACAGGAGCAATTTGGGTTAAGTGCCTTGCTCAAGGGCAGATCTTTCACCTAGTCCGCTCGGGGATTGGAACCTTTCGGTTACTGGCCCAATGCTCTGAACTGCTAGGTTACCTGCAGCTACAGGGTGGAACTCACTGGTGTTGTGTAAACACTGACAGTCTATGACCCCCACGCCTGGGAATCATGGTCCCTACAGGGCTGTGACGACAACATCAGGGTTTTGTGACGCCTGTCCAGTAGGAACACAAGGTTACATTTCTCCAGCCCCATCCCTCAGCTTTAATGGCAAAAACAGTGGTGGGCTGCTGTTCAACAGAAAATCTAATTAAATAACTGTGGATTTAAAAGGCCCAGTGCAGTCAAAAGTATATTTGTATTGTACAACAGTTGATAAAAACTAACACTGTAAAAGTGTGATAAAAAAAAAAAAAATCTGTGTTATTTCCACATAGTTGCTGGTTGAAAATAGAATCTACACAGGATCCTCTAATCAACCGGTTTGCATGGGCAGGTGTTTCGGCTGGGGACATACCAGGCGGCAAATTGGTTAATAGACCAATAACAAAGAGAGTTCCAAACCTCTCTGCCAATAACAGCTAGTTTTAAGTTTCCCCCTCCCCACCCAGAAACGATTTGATATACACTAATGTCCATTGCTTCCATTGTTTCTTGGCCCAAGCAAGTCTCTTCTTCTTATTGGTGTCCTTTAGTAGTGGTTTCGTTGCAGCAATTCGACCATGAAGGCCTGATTCACACAGTCTCCTCTCAACAGTTGATGTTGAGATGTGTCTGTTACTTGAACTCTGTGAAGAATTTATTTGGGCTACAATTTCTGAGGCTGGTAACTCTAATGAACTTATCCTCTGCAGCAGAGGGAACTCTGGGTCTTCCTTTCCTGTGGCGGTCCTCATGACAGCCAGTTTCATCATAGCGCTTGATGGTTTTATCGACTGTACTTGAAGAAATATTCAAATTTCTTGAAATGTTCCATATTGACTGACCTTCATGTCTTAAAGTAACGATGGACTGTCATTTATCTTTGCTTATTTGAGCTGTTCTTGCCATAATATCAACTTGGTCTTTTACCAAATAGGGCTATGTTCTGTATATCACCCCTACCTTGTCACAACACAACTGATTGGCTCAAACGTTTTAAGGAAAGAAATTCCACAAATTAACAAGGCACACCTGTTAATTGAAATGGATTCCAGATGACCTCATGAAGCTGGTTGAGAGAATGCCAAGAGTGTGCAAAGCTGCCATCAAAGCAAAGGGGGGCTACTTTGAAGAATCTCAAATCTAAAATATATCTTGCTTTATTTAACACTTTTTTTGGTTACAACATAATTTCATGTGTTATTTCATAGTTTTGATGTTTTCACTATTATTCTACAAAACAGTAAAAATAAAGAAAAACCCTTGAATGAGTAGGTGTTCTAAAGCTTCTAACCAGTAGAACACTGAACTAAAATATAAACACAACATGTACTGTGTTGGTCCCATGTTTCATGAGCTGAAATAAAAGTGTGTTCCATATGCACAAAAAGCTTATTTCTCTCAAATTTTGTGCACAAATTTGTTTACATCCCTGTTAGTGAGCATTTCTCCTTTGCCAAGATAATCCATCCACCTGATAGGTGTGGCATATCAAGAAGCTGATTAAACAGCATGATCATTACACAGGTGCACCGTGTGCTGGGGACAATAAAAGGCCACTCAAAAATGTGCAGTTCTGTCACACAACACAATGCCACAGATGTCTCAAGTTTTGAGGGAGCTTGCAATTGGCATGCTGACTGCAGGAATGCCCACCAGATCTGTTGCCAGAGAATTTGATGTTCATTTCTCTAGCATAAGCCACCTCCAACGTCGTTTTAGAGAATTTGGCAGTACGTCCAACAACTGCAGACCACGTGTATGGCGTCATATTGGCGAGCAGTTTGCTGATGTCAATGTTGTGAATGGTACGGGCAGGCATAAGCTACGGACAACGGACACAATTGCATTTTATCGATGGCAATTTGAATGCACAGAGATACCGTGACGAGATCCTGAGGCCCATTGTCGTGCCATTCATCCGCCGCCATCAACTCATGTTTCAGTATGATAATGCATTGCCCAATCAACAACCGGATCAACTCTATGTGAAGGAGATGTGTCGTGCTGCATGGGGCAAATGGTGGTCACACCAGATACTGACCTTTTTCTGATCCACACCCCTACTTTTTTCTTTTTTCTTTTAAGGTATCTGTGACCAACAGTCATGTGAAATCCATAGATTAGGGCTTAATGAATGTATTTGTGTTGTTGTCTGTTCACACTGCTATGCTTTATCTTGGCCAGGTCGCAGTTGTAAATGAGAACTTGTTCTCAACTAGCCTACCTGGTTAAATAAAGGTGAAATAAAAATAAATAAAATACAAAATTTACATGACTGTTTTCTTTATGTGAACTGTAACTCAGTCAAATCTTTGAAATGGTTGCGTGTTGCTTTGTATTTTTATTCAGTGTAGTTATTTTGTTAGATACTTTTCCCTATTAGCTGAAATCTTATTTTCTTCAAAGCCCTTCGCTAGCAAACATGTTTCACTAAGAAACAAAAAATATACTGCACTCTGAACCACAAAACATTGCTAGATTCATTAAAGTGTTGTTAGACAAAGCAAGAAAAGTCAACTTCAAAATGTGATGTAGTTTTAGTTGAATTTACAGCTGTTGTTGGTAAGTAATGAATCTGCTAGCTTCTAGAGTAACTTCCTCAACCTTTAAGTGTTTTAGGATTTGAAGACTGGTATGGAATAATCTCCATAACAGTTTGACAGGTCTGAGAAAGTGCCTGAGGGCACATCTGTGTGCTGTGTCAGGGAGAGGGAGAGAGATGGCCCCTTAATGGTGAATTTGTGACAGAAGGGGCTGCTGAACAGTGGGAGAGGTGTGCGTGTCCATTAGTTGTGATGAGTGAACAACAGTTACCTTGGCTTCGATGACAGCCTCGCTACATGCCTGTAGCATGGTCAGGTGATGAGCGAACACCAGGAACTTTAACTTCTCAGTTTCCAGCAGCATCTTTATGTAGTCTTTCACTGCTCCGGCCTATAGGAGGACACCACAGAGGGGCCAATAGGAATGCAATAACAACATATTAGAATACATCTCTATGCGAAGGCCATACAGGGGAAATCAACCAATGGAAGGGAATTAATCATGAATTGCTATGAGACACATACTCAAGACTTCACATATATTTGTCTTGAAGGACCACTTATACGATACACCCCCCCCAATCGACAGTCCTGTCCTGCTGTCCACATGCCACACACCTCCTGGACTTCAGACCTCTGTCACCAGTCTCTGCTCGCTCACCTAGAGACTTGGACTGTTAATTATCAGAAGGCCTTTCCTCTCAGAGGGGGATAATGAAAGTAGGTCTAAGCAGGTCTAGCTAGAAGCCCCCTCCTCCATCTGCTAATGGAAACTTCTCATTACTGGGTTGCTTTTAACTCTGCAGAAGTTTAATTAGTGCAACACAAACTTCCTGTCCACTGAAGCAGTGATATGTTATCTCTCTTTAAAGTCCATCATCAGAGGCAGCAGGGTCTCTGGGTAATTGGGAGCATCTGCTGCTGCTGGTAGACGGGGTAAAAATAAAAACCCTGTCCCCCTCCACACTGCCAAACTCGGTCCCAAAATGACACCCTATTCCCCATGTAGTGCACTACTTTTGACCAGGGCCCATAGAGCTCTGGTCAAAAGTAGTGCACCATGTAGGGAATAGGGTGCGATTTGGGAAGCATCCATGGTCCACTCGCCAGGCATTCACATCCGCTTCAGAAGTGACATGAGATGGGTGTGTGTGTGTATCCACTCACCCCTCCAAAACGTTATTTTCTGTCAGTGTGTGTGAAGCAGCAGCCAACCGAAAGGGATGGGCGAGGAAATGAGACAGGAGGATGACCCGTCTACAGCGACGCAACGGTGAACTTTAATCAAGCGGAGGAGGAGGAAGGGAAACTGAGAGAAAAGCCAATCAGCAAACAAGACGGAGCGAAACAAGCCAACCGGTGAGGAAGGATTCCTCCGCTGATTACGTTCAGCAGGCTGAGGCTGTCTGAGGCTTTGTTAACCTTGGTGCAGGATCCTTATTACAGAGGAGCCTGGGTCATGTTCAGTTAGACACCTAACAAACGTAAAACTGTCCAAAACGGAGCGAGACAGGTGGAGGTACTATCTGTGCTTGTTTTCTGTTTTCTGTTGAAAAACGTTTGTATCCTGCGTACCAAGTCAGCTTCCTTCACTTAAAGTCACCTGGAAGTTAACGGCTGACATTCTTGCCTGGTGGTGTTACCATGGCAACCACATGAGAAGTAACACCTTGGAAAGGTTCCGCTATATTTGGGTTCGGTCTGCTGTGTCCAAAAGGTTTACTTTAGAAAAAAACTGAGAAATTGAAAGGCCACAGTTATGGCTGTCCAGAGTTATGATGGCCAGCCAGAACGCTTTCACTAAGGGGTGGCAGACCTTCACTCTGTTCCCATGGCGATGCGCTCTGAGTAATGTGAAGCATAATAACCTATGGGACGGAGGGCCTTGCATCTGAGGAGAAGAAAAAAAACATGCTTGTCACCTTTTGACACCGCCCTTCAACAAACAACCTCTCTACAGAGAGACAGAGACAGAGACAGAGACACAGAGAGAGAGAGACTCTTTTCTAGAACGGTGCAGAAGTGCTGGGCCAGGACGGGGTTAGGTGCCTGTGTGTGTATATACACACTGTACCTTAGCGATGGCGGTCTGTTTGTACATGCGTGTCACGAGCCCCATGACTTCAGCGAAGGGGTTGTCCGTGGCAGAGACCCCCGAACCCATCGTCCTCATCAGGCGCTCCCACTCCTCCAAGCTGCCGCTCGCCTCCTGCACACACACACACACACACACACCACACACACACACACGTCAAAAGGCCTGTCTCTTTCTTTCGCTTTCCCATCTTCTGTTTGCAGCTATAAGGGCAGAACATGTTGCTGTGGATGGTACCCTACTTTTCCTCCTCCAGGTGGAGAGAAAGGAGGAAGGAGAAAAAGAAAGACAAGACAATTCCCAAAGACGCTGCTCCTCTCCTCTCCTCACGTCAGTAGTGCCTAGGTAGGTCACATGGGCTAGCCCAATTATAGCTGGATTGTGACAAGGGGATGTTGAAGACGGAGAACACACTAGCCCAACACAATAAATCACACAGTCTGCTCTCAAGGTGAAACACAATGAGTATTCTGGGGAGTTACTGTACAAGGGGATGTACTGTACAACGACAGTACGAAGGAGTATTTAGGGGAGTTACTGTAGAATGGCAGTATGAAGGAGTATTTAGGGGAGTTACTGTAGAAAGGCAGTATGAAGGAGTATTTAGGGGTATTACTGTAGAATGGCAGTATGAAGGAGTATTTAGGGGAGTTACTGTACAATGGCAGTATGAAGGAGTATTTAGGGGAGTTACTGTAGAATGGCAGTACGAAGGAGTATTTAGGGGAGTTACTGTACAATGGCAGTATGAAGGAGTATTTAGGGGAGTTAGGGGTATTACTGTCGAAAGGCAGTACAAAGGAGTATTTAGGGGAGTTAGGGGTATTACTGTAGAAAGGCAGTACGAAGGAGTATTTAGGGGAGTTAGGGGTATTACTGTAGAAAGGCAGTACGAAGGAGTATTTAGGGGAGTTACTGTACAAGGGGAGTTACTGTACAACAGCAGTATGAAGGAGTATTTAGGGGAGTTACTGTAGAAAGGCAGTATGAAGGAGTATTTAGGGGAGTTACTGTAGAAAGGCAGTACGAAGGAGTATTTAGGGGAGTTACTGTAGAAAGGCAGTACGAAGGAGTATTTAGGGGAGTTACTGTAGAAAGGCAGTAGGAAGGAGTATTTAAGGGAGTTAGGGGTATTACTGTAGAAAGGCAGTACGAAGGAGTATTTAAGGCAGTTAGGGGGTATTTCTGTAGAAAGGCAGTACGAAGCAGCTCTGAGAAGACAACAGATACATCTGAATTGTACAAATCTGAGGCAAAACCCATTTGCAAGTATTTTTTTAAGTATTTTTTTATTTCACCTTTATTTAAAATGGATTCAATTGTTATTTTTCTCCTTCAAATCTACCCACAATACCCCATAATGACAAAGCAAAAACAGTTTAGAAATGTTTGCTAATTTATTAAAAATAGAAAACTGAAATATGACATTTACATAAGTATTCAGACCCTTTACTCAGTACTTTGTTGAAGCACCTTTGGCAGCGATTACAGCCTCAAGTCTTCTTGGGTATGATGCTACAAGCTTGGCACACCTGTATTTGGGGAGTTTCTCCCATTCTTCTCTGCAGATCCTCTTAAGCTCTGTCAGGTTCGATGGTGAGCATCACTGGACAGCGATTTTCAGGTCTCTTCAGAGATGTTCGATCGGGTTCAAGTCCAGGCTCTGGTTGAGCCACTGAGGAACATTCAGAGACTTGTCCTGAAGCCACTCCTGCGTTGTCTTGGCTGTGTGGTCGTTGTCCTATTGGAAGGTGAACCTTCGCCCCAATCTGAGGACCTGAGTACTTCGACCGTTCATCTTTCCCTCAATCCTGACTAGTCTCCCAGTCCCTGCCGCTGAAAAACATCCCCACAGCATGATGCTGCCACCACCATGCTTCACCGTAGGGATGGTTCCAGTTTTCCTCTAGACTTGACACTTGGTATTCAGGCCAAAGATTCCATCCTGGTTTCATCAGACCAGATCTGGCCACTCTACCATAAAGGCTTGATTGGTGGAGTGCTGCAGAGATGGTTGTCCTTCTGGAAGGTTTTCCCATCTCCACAGAGGAACTCTAGAGCTCTGTCAGAGTGACTATCGGGTTCTTGGTCACCTCCCTAACCAAGGCCCTTCTCCAGATCTGTGCCTCGACACAATCCTGTCTCGGAGCTCTATGGACAACTCCTGTGCCTCTGATATGCACTGTCAACTGTGGGACCTTATATAGACAGGTGTGTGCCTTTCCAAATCATGTCCAACCAATTGAATTTACCACAGGTGGACTCCAATCAAGTTGTAGAAACATCTCAAGGATGATCAATGGAAACAGGATGCAGCTGAGCCTCATATCAAAGGGTTTGAATATGTATGTAAATAAAGTATTTGTTTTTTATTTTTAATACATTTGCAAACATTTCTAAAAAACAGTTTTTGCTTTGTCATTATGGGGTATTATGTAGATTGCTGAGGATTTTAAAAAAATGTAATTGATTTTAGAATAAGGCTGTAACGTAACAAAATGTGGAAAAAGTCGAGGGGTCTGAATACTTTCTGAATGCACTGCATATAAACCCCATACATGCATATATTCATTATTTCATTCACACTGACTGCATACATACAGTCCTTATATTAGCCAGCCAGTGGAGAGCGTAGGCTGAGGAGAGTGTGTGTGTGTGTGTGTGTGTGTGTGTGTGTGAGAGAGTCAACCGCATGTGATTTTGGAATGCAGCAGCAGGTGAGGTCTCTTTGTACTGAGAGAGAGAGATCAGAGAGAGAGAGAGAGACCAGAGAGAGAGAGACCAGAGAGAGAGAGAGAGAGAGAGAGAGAGAGAGAGATCAGAGAGAGAGAGATCAGAGAGAGAGAGAGAGAGAGAGAGACCAGAGAGAGAGAGAGAGAGAGAGAGAGAGAGAGACCAGAGAGAGAGATCAGAGAGAGAGAGAGAGAGAGAGAGAGAGAGACCAGAGAGAGAGATCAGAGAGAGAGAGAGAGATCAGAGAGAGAGAGAGAGAGAGAGAGAGAGAGAGAGAGACCAGAGAGAGAGAGAGAGAGAGAGATCAGAGAGAAAAAAAAGAGGCCATGCATTCTTCTGGCTGACAGAGGTAACAGAGGATGAGAGGGAACAGAGGATGAGTTCTACCTCATTACTTCAACCTTATACAGCAGCACAGAGATGAGAAGAGCGTAGCGGAGGATGGAGGGCACCGAGTTTAGAGCTCACGAGTAAAGTTTACACACTAGACTAGAGAGCTCATACAGAGGCTAGCGGAGAGTGGAGCTTACAGAGTAGTTTACACACTATTAGAGAGCTCACAGAGGCTTGCTCAGAGATTATGGAGTTCACACTGAGTTTATAGAGCTCACAGGGTAGAGAGCTATAGAGCTTACAGGGTATAGAGCTCACAGAGTTTACACACTAGACTAGAGAGCTAGTTCAGAGATTATGGAGTTTATACAGCTCAGAGTATAGAGTTTAGAGTTCGCACGGTATCGAGCTCTAGAGCTCACAGGATATAGAACTCACAGGGTATAGAGCTATAGAGCTCACAGGATATAGAACTCACAGGGTACAGAGCTATAGAGCTCACAGGGTACAGAGCTCACAGGGTACAGTGGTATATGGGATGGGGCCACAGTGTCTCCCGACAACTCCTGTCTCAGCCTCCAGTATTTATGCTGCAGTAGTTTATGTGTCGGGAAGCTAGGGTCAGTCTGTTATATCTGGAGTATTTCTCCTGTCTTATCTGGTGTCCTGTGTGAATGTAAGTATGCTCTCTCTAATTCTCTCTTTCTCTCTCTCGGAGGACCTGAGCCCTAGGACCATGCCTCAGGACTACCTGGCCTGATGACTCCTTGCTGTTCCCAGTCCACCTGGCCTTGCTGCTGCTCCAGTTTCAACTGTTCTGCCTGCGGCTATGGAACCCTGACCTGTTCACCAGACGTGCTACCTGTCCCAGACCTGCTGTTTTCAACTCTTTAGAGACAGCAGGAGCGGTAGAGATACTCTGAATGATCGACTATGAAAAGACAACTGACATTTACTCCTGAGGTGCTGACCTTTTGTACCCTCGACATCCACTGTGATTTTTATTATTTGACCATGCTGGTCATCTATGAACATTTGAACATCTTGGCCATGTTCTGTTATAATCTCCACCCGGCACAGCCAGAAGAGGACTGGCCACCCCTTTTGGCCTGGTTCCTCTCTAGGTTTCGTCCTAGGTTCTGGCCTTTCTAGGGAGTTTTTCCTAATAACCGTGCTTCTACACCTGCATTGCTTGCTGTTTGGGGTTTTAGGCTGGGTTTCTGTACAGCACTTTGAGATATCAGCAGATGTAAGAAGGGCTATATAAATACATTTGATTTGAGGTAATTCAGTTTTATAGAACAGACAGCTAGTGCTGATCAGTATGAAAGACTAATTTACTTATGAACGGAAAAGGGCAAGACTGAAATAAAAACCATATGGCAATGGGAGATAAAATGATAATTAGTGTAAATTGGATACCATTGCCGAGCAACAGGATGGGAGAGCAAGAGAGGGAGGGTGGGGAAGTGTGAGAGAGAGATATGATAATGAGGGGATATTTTCAGAATATTTAGCACCTCGTCCCCTCTGCCTAGAGGGGTCCGTCCGTCCGTTTGTCACCGTGTATGTGTGTGTTTCGGTCTGTATGCCTGTCTGTCCGTCCGTCCGTTACCTTGGCAGCGTCTTTGGGCAGGTCGAAGGGGATGCGCTGGCGTATTTTGGGGGGTAGCTGGGGGAGGACCTGGACCTTCAGCCTCCGGATCATGATCTCACTGAGACGCTGGTGGAGTTCCTCTAGATGAGAGGCACCACGACAGTCCCACTGTCTCCTGTTACCAAGGAACCTGGGAGGGACAGATAATAACAGTCCCACTGTCTCCTGTTACCAAGGAACCCGAGAGGGACAGACAATAACAGTCCCACTGTCTCCTGTTACCAAGCAACCTGGGAGGGACAGATAATAACAGTCCCACTGTCTCCTGTTACCAAGGAACCCGAGAGGGACAGACAATAACAGTCCCACTGTCTCCTGTTACCAAGCAACCTGGGAGGGACAGATAATAACAGTCCCACTGTCTCCTGTTACCAAGCAACCTGAGAGGGACAGATAATAACAGTCCTACTGTCTCCTGTTACCAAGCAACCTGGGAGGGACAGATAATAACAGTCCCACTGTCTCCTGTTACCAAGGAACCTGGGAGGGACAGATAATAACAGTCCCACTGTCTCCTGTTACCAAGGAACCCGAGAGGGACAGATAATAACAGTCCCACTGTCTCCTGTTACCAAGCAACCTGAGAGGGACAGATAATAACAGTCCCACTGTCTCCTGTTACCAAGGAACCTGGGAGGGACAGATAATAACAGTGCCACTGTCTCCTGTTACCAAGGAACCCGAGAGGGACAGATAATAACAGTCCCACTGTCTCCTGTTACCAAGCAACCTGGGAGGGACAGATAATAACAGTCCCACTGTCTCCTGTTACCAAGCAACCTGGGAGGGACAGATAATAACAGTCCCACTGTCTCCTGTTACCAAGGAACCCGAGAGGGACAGACAATAACAGTCCCACTGTCTCCTGTTACCAAGCAACCTGGGAGGGACAGATAATAACAGTCCCACTGTCTCCTGTTACCAAGCAACCTGGGAGGGACAGACACCAGGGTTTGGGTCAGTGTGTCTATCTGCTGCAGTGTCATTATGCGACTGCCCAGTATGTACACACTGCTGTTTGTCATTTTGGGAGGAAAGTGGAGGATGTAGCATTTTCACCATGCCAATGGTCAATATTACTGTGTGTGTGTGTTTGTATGTGTGTGTAGGGCATTACCTGTAGTGGGCGTTACAGTATTGTTTGGCATAGTCACTCCACGTTCCAAACATCCTAGGATAGAGAGCCTCTATCTGCATAAAGAGCTGTGGAAACATAATAGATGGAATGTGTGTGTGAGAGAGAGAGAGAGAGGTGTGGCAGGTGTGTTCTGCCCCCTCCATTCTAACCATCACTCTTCAAGGCACTAAACGGAACATTTCTGCCATGATGATAATAATGGACAATTATTCAAATGGAGCTTTTCAGGCAGCAGCCATGTGAATAACTACAGCCACTGTGTCTGTCCTCATCAAAGCACTGCAGCAGCACAGTGGAGCCAAGAATCCTCTGCTGTTACACAGGGAAATGAAAGGTTTGGTGTAGTGAACAATAGTAACGTGTGGGTGGAAGGGAGGGATGCTGCTTCTCTGGCACGGGCTCTGTGTGGTGTGGTGTGTGTGTCATTTTAAAGTTATAAATACTACAGAAAGAACAGAGCTGCAATGGTTTCTAGACCCTTTAAATCCCAGACCATCTGTATTCAACCAGCCCTTCATGCTTCCTCTAGGACAGGTTCAATACATATCTGTGTCTGTGAAAGACTGAAGGCAGACAAAAGGAATGATAGGATCCCAGCGGGCCAAGCTGGTTGAAATGTCAGAATAGAACAGAAATGTGTGATCGGGGGAAGGCGTGTGTTCGGACGCTTGGACCTTCGGGGGTACCGTACCTCCTCTGGCCGTCCCAGGGCCGGGGTGCCCGTCAGTAGGATGGCCCGCTTGGCGTTCTGGATGAGTGGTACCAGTATCTTAGACCTGGCTGCGTTCCTGGACTTGAGGTAGTGGGATTCATCCACCACCACCACATTAAACCTCTGTCTGGTCAGAGCCTCCACCAGGGGGCGTGCATCTGTGGTGAGCAGCCCGTAACCCAACACTGTTACCTTACTGCTACTGATCCCCCTATATAACACACACAGAGGGTTATAATGTGTTATGTATGGGTTATAGTGGGTTATAATGGGTCTGTGGTGAGCAGCCCGTAACCCAACACTGTTACCTTACTGCTACTGATCCCCCTATATAATACACACAGAGGGTTATAATGTGTTATGTATGGGTTATAGTGGGTTATAATGGGTCTGTGGTGAGCAGCCCGTAACCCAACACTGTTACCTTACTGCTACTGATCCCCCTATATAACACACACAGAGGGTTATAATGTGTTATGTATGGGTTATAGTGTGTTATAATGGGTCTGTGGTGAGCTGCCTGTAACCCAACACTGTTACCGTACTGCTACTGATCCCCCTATATAACACACACAGGGGGTTATAATGTGTTATGTATGGGTTATAGTGGGTTATAATGGGTCTGTGGTGAGCTGCCTGTAACCCAACACTGTTACCGTACTGCCTCTGTAGACAGAGACACACCGATGATCAATAATCTCTAACAGTGAAAACATTGACTGCTGTTGTACTGATACTGTCAACTTGAACTAAATTGATTGAGAAAATAGACATTAATTTAGCAGGAATTAAAATATCAATTTGCACATTTACAATTTTATACTGCAGGTTAACGTTTATTGTCATGGGTCTTGTCCAGGAGCAAGAACTGAAAGATCTCCCTTAGATAGACCAGCTGCAAAGTCAACATGTACTATGTTGTAAAAATCATGAAAACAAAAATGAGCTTTTTGGTCTTAATTGAAGGTTATAGTTAGACATTAGGGTTAGCAGTGTGGTTAGGGTTAGACATTAGGGTTAGCAGTGTGGTTAGGGTTAGACATTAGGGTTAGCAGTGTGGTTAGGGTTAGACATTAGGGTTAGCAGTGTGGTTAGGGTTAGACATTAGGGTTAGCAGTGTGGCTAAGGTTAGACATTAGGGTTAGCAGTGTGGTTAGGGTTAGACATTAGGGTTAGCAGTGTGGTTAGGGTTAAACATTAGGGTTAGCAGTGTGGTTAAGGTTAAGGTTAGACATTAGGGTTAGCAGTGTGGTTAAGGTTAAGGTTAGACATTAGGGTTAGCAGTGTGGTTAGGGTTAGACATTAGGGTTAGCAGTGTGGTTAGGGTTAGACATTAGGGTTAGCAGTGTGGTTAGGGTTAGACATTAGGGTTAGCAGTGTGGTTAGGGTTAGACATTAGGGTTAGCAGTGTGGCTAAGGTTAGACATTAGGGTTAGCAGTGTGGTTAGGGTTAGACATTAGGGTTAGCAGTGTGGTTAGGGTTAAACATTAGGGTTAGCAGTGTGGTTAAGGTTAAGGTTAGACATTAGGGTTAGCAGTGTGGTTAAGGTTAAGGTTAGACATTAGGGTTAGCAGTGTGGTTAGGGTTAGACATTAGGGTTAGCAGTGTGGTTAGGGTTAGACATTAGGGTTAGCAGTGTGGTTAGGGTTAGACATTAGGGTTAGCAGTGTGGTTAAGGTTAGACATTAGGGTTAGCAGTGTGGCTAAGGTTAGACATTAGGGTTAGCAGTGTGGCTAAGGTTAGACATTAGGGTTAGCAGTGTGATTTAGGTTAGACATTAGGGTTAGCAGTGTGGCTAAGGTTAGGGTTAGACATTAGGGTTAGCAGTGTGGTTATGGTTAGACATTAGGGTTAGCAGTGTGGTTAAGGTTAGACATTAGGGTTAGCAGTGTGGTTAAGGTTAGGGTTAGACATTAGGGTTAGCAGTGTGGTTATGGTTAGACATTAGGGTTAGCAGTGTGGCTAAGGTTAGACATTAGAGTTAGCAGTGTGGTTAGGGTTAGACATTAGGGTTAGCAGTGTGGTTAAGGTTAGACATTAGGGTTAGACATTAGGGTTAGGGTTAGACATTAGGGTTAGACATTAGGGTTAGACATTAGGGTTAGCAGTGTGGCTAAGGTTAGACATTAGGGTTCGCAGTGTGGCTAAGGTTAGGGTTAGACATTAGGGTTAGCAGTGTGGTTAGGGTTAGACATTAGGGTTAGCAGTGTGGCTAAGGTTAGGGTTAGACATTAGGGTTAGCAGTGTGGTTAAGGTTAGACATTAGGGTTAGCAGTGTGGTTAAGGTTCGACATTAGTGTTAGCAGTGTGGTTATGGTTAGACATTAGGGTTAGCAGTGTGGCTAAGGTTAGGGTTAGACATTAGGGTTAGCAGTGTGGTTAAGGTTAGACATTAGGGTTAGGGTTAGACATTAGGGTTAGCAGTGTGGTTAGGGTTAGACATTAGGGTTAGCAGTGTGGTTAGGGTTAAACATTAGGGTTAGCAGTGTGGTTAAGGTTAGGGTTAGCAGTGTGGTTAAGGTTAGACATTAGGGTTAGCAGTGTGGTTAAGGTTAGACATTAGGGTTAGCAGTGTGGTTAAGGTTAGACATTAGGGTTAGCAGTGTGGTTAAGGTTAGACATTAGGGTTAGCAGTGTGGTTAAGGTTAGACATTAGGGTTAGCAGTGTGGCTAAGGTTAGGGTTAGACATTAGGGTTAGCAGTGTGGCTAAGGTTAGGGTTAGACATTAGGGTTAGCAGTGTGGTTAGGGTTAGACATTAGGGTTAGCAGTGTGGCTAAGGTTAGGGTTAGACATTAGGGTTAGCAGTGTGGTTAAGGTTAGACATTAGGGTTAGCAGTGTGGTTAGGGTTAAACATTAGGGTTAGCAGTGTGGTTAAGGTTAGAGTTAGACATTAGGGTTAGCAGTGTGGTTAGGGTTAGACATTAGGGTTAGCAGTGTGGTTAGGGTTAGACATTAGGGTTAGCAGTGTGGTTAGGGTTAGACATTAGGGTTAGCAGTGTGGTTAGGGTTAGACATTAGGGTTAGCAGTGTGGTTAGGGTTAGACATTAGTGTTAGCAGTGTGGTTAAGGTTAGGTTTAAGAGTTGATGACTTTGTGGCTGTGCTAGTTAGTGACCACTTTGCAGAGGTGCCTCCAGAACAAAGGAAAAACCTGAACCTGCATTTTAACAGGTGGAGAACTTCAGTAGGGAAAGCAGGACCACAGCCAAGCAGCGTAGGAAAAACAGACCAGAGTCCAGGTGAAGTTAACATGGGGTAACGTACAGCGTGTCCCTCTTGGTCTCCACCAGGTTAATATCTCCAGGGTTGAGCTCAGGTATCCACCTCTCCATCTCCTCGATCCAGAGGTACTTTAGAGAGGAGGGCACCACGATGAGCAGAGGCCACTCCTGTCTGTAGGCGTAGGCCACAGAGATAGCCTGAACCGTCTTCCCCAGACCCATCTGGAGAAGAGGATTAACAATACAATATGGAGGATGAAAACAATGATGTATGTGTATAATCGATGAAAACTCATTTCAAAAACAAAAGAAACCTAACACAATCATTGCCTGGCTCAAAAGTAAGCAAACAGCATGTGATGGAGTGTTCGTGAAATTCTGAGACACCAATAGATTCTAGAATGACTTTGTGTCAAAAATGATTACATGGCTAGGAAGGTTTCTTAAACTTGACAAATTAATTCAGAGGGAGCATAGCATATATTATTTGAGGAAAATAGATTTGATAGGACTGGGGAGTTGGGTTGTGTGTGCTTCACGGCTTACCTCATCTGCGATCATACACCTGAAACAGAGAAGAGAACGACAGGGGTTGAGAGTGGAGGACACAGAATACTTCATGTATTCACGCAATATTGCACTAGCAATCAAATCAAAATGGATTGGTCACATGCGCCGAATACAACGGGTGTAGACTTTACCGTGTAATGCTTGTTTACGAGCCCTTCCCAACAACGCAGTTTAAAAATATTAATACAAATAAAAAATTGTAACACAAGAGGAATATAATTAAATACACAAGAATGGAGTTATACAGGAAGTACCAGATCTATGTACAACTATATACAGGAAGTACCAGTACCAGATCAATGTGCAGAGGTACGAGGTATTTGAGGTAGATATGTACATGAAGGCAGGGTAAAGTGACTAGGCATCAGGATAGATAATAATAAGGTATTTGAGGTAGATATGTACATGAAGGCAGGGTAAAGTGACTAGACATCAGGATAGATAATAATACGGTATTTGAGGTAGATATGTACATGAAGGCAGGGTAAAGTGACTAGACATCAGGATAGATAATAATACGGTATTTGAGGTAGATATGTACATGAAGGCAGGGTAAAGTGACTAGACATCAGGATAGATAATAATATGGTATTTGAGGTAGATATGTACATGAAGGCAGGGTAAAGTGACTAGGCATCAGGATAGTTAATAATAAGGTATTTGAGGTGGATATGTACATGAAGGCAGGGTGAAGTGACTAGACATCAGGATAGATAATAATACGGTATTTGAGGTAGATATGTACATGAAGGCAGGGTAAAGTGACTAGACATCAGAATAGATAATAATATGGTATTTGAGGTAGATATGTACATGAAGGCAGGGTAAAGTGACTAGGCATCAGGATAGTTAATAATAAGGTATTTGAGGTGGATATGTACATGAAGGCAGGGTAAAGTGACTAGACATCAGGATAGATAATAATAAGGTATTTGAGGTGGATATGTACATGAAGGCAGGGTGAAGTGACTAGACATCAGGATAGATAATAATAAGGTATTTGAGGTAGATATGTACATGAAGGCAGGGTAAAGTGACTAGACATCAGGATAGATAATATTAAGAGTAAAATAAAGAACAGTAGCAGTAACAATGATGAGTGTAAAAGTGTGTGTGTGTGTGCACGTGCGTTTGTGTTGTGTCAGTATGTGTGTGTGTGTTAGCATGTGTAGTGTATATGAATGTGTGTGGGTTTTGTGTGGGAGTGTCAATGTAGTGTGTGAATATGTATGTACAGTGTCTTCAGGGAGTATTCAGACCCCTTAACTTATTCCACATTTTGTGTTACAGCCTGAATTTCTCTCACCCATCTACACACAATACCCATAATGACTTAGTAAAAACATGCTTTTAGAAAGTTGCTAATTTACTGAAAATGAAATACAGAAATATCTAAATTTACACACTGTAAGTATCCACACCCCTTTGCTATGACACTCCCAATTGAGCTCAGGTGCATCCAATTTCCTTTGATCAACAATGAGACGTCACCACAACTTGACTGGAGTCCACCTTTGGCCAATTCAATTGTTTGGACATATATAGACAGGTGGGTTTCTTTCTAAGGTCCCATAGATGACAGTGCATGTCAGAGCAGGAACTATATCCTGAAGTCCAGGGAACTGTCCGTAGAGCTCCAAGATACAATTGTGATGAGGCATATATCTGGGGTAGGGTATAAAACAATTGATTCCAAGAGCACAGTGGTCTCCATCATTGAGAGAATGATGGAACTACTCAGACTCTGTCTACAGCTGGCCCTCTGACACAAAACTGAACAACTGGGCAAGAAGGACCTTGGTCAGAGAGGTGACCAAGAACTCAATGACCACTGAAAAAAGTACAGAGTTCCTTGGCTGAGATGGGAGAACATGCCAGAAGAACAACAGTCTATCTACAGCACTTCACCAATCTGGGCTTCATGGGATAGTGGCCAGACGGAAGCCACTCCTGAAAAAAAGGCACTTGACAGCACAACTGGAGTTTGCAAAAAGGCACCTGAGACTGAGATCATAAGGCAAAAGATTCTGTGGTCTGACGAGACTGAAATTGAACTCTTCGGCCTGAATGCAAAGCGCTATGTCTGGAGAAAACCAGGAACAGCGCATCACTCGTCTAACACCGTCCCTACCGTGAAGCATGGTGGTGGCAGCATCATGTTATGCGGCATGCAGGGGTGTGTGCTTAGTCCCCTCCTGTACTCCCTGTTCACCCACGACTGCGTTGCCAAGCATGACTCCAACACAATCATTAGGTTTGCTGACGACACAACAGTGGTAGGCCTGATCAACAACGATGAGACAGCCTATAGGGAGGTGGTCAGAGACCTGACGTTGTTGTCCTGGCACCACACTCTCTCCCTCAATGTGAGCAAAACAAAGGAGCTGATCGTGGACTACAGGAAAAGGAGGGCCAAACAGGCCCCCATTAACATCGACGGGGCTGCAGTGGAGAGGGTCAAGAGTTCAAGTTCCTTGGTGTCCACATCACCAACAAAATATCATGGTCCAAAAACACCAAGGATTTGAAACTCTCACCTAAAGGTTAACACCTTCAGTTGGTGCTCACTATTGTGATTTTTACACAAACATTCCTTCATCTGATGTTTAGTTTGTTTCCTGTCTAAGTTTGGTGGGGTTTTCCTTTTGTTTGCCTGTTCTTGGGCAAATTTAGTTGGCGCTCATGGTGGGTGTCTTTTAGGTCCCAGTTGTTGCTAGTCAACTCTCAGTAGACACCCCCCTGAATGTCTTTCAGAAGCCCTCCTAAAACCCACCTGTTTCGGCTGTTGTCAGTGACTGTTAGTTCCCCCTTCTGTTTGAGAGACATTCTTGCTGGGGAACGTAACACTAACACAACAAAATGTGGAATAAGTCAAGGGGTATGAATACTTTCTAAAGACATTGACACACACACACTGCTGTGAAAAAATATTTGTCCCCTTCCTGATTATCTTTGTGTAATATTACAATTTGTTTGATGATCTGAAACATTTAAGTGTGACAAATGTGCAAAAAAAATAAAAAAATCAGGAAGGGGCAAATACTTTTTCACAGCACTGTGTGTAAATATATATATATAGTCTAGTGAGTGTGCAGTAACAATATAGCCTAGACTATGGTCACCATTTCAAACTAAGAATCATGTTGATATTGCTAAATGTATTATGACATAAGCAATATCATCACAAATAAGAGGTCTGATTTCCAGTCAGGTCTGTCCATCAGTTGGATACAACAGAGCCACTGCCAATTCAATAATAATCACACCACAGCTTCCTCCCTTTGCAATTCTAAGTGTAGTAGCTCCACAGATCAATGATGACAGTTTTATTACCCTGCTCACAAGGTTATAAGCTGTTAGCCTGTTCCCTCCACCAGCCTTTACAAAACAGGCTTTATCCACACCTCCCTGTTCATAACGGATTCCACCAACACTCTTTCTAGCACTTCTTTTTCAGATAGTATCTACAGTGAATTCGGAAAGAATTCAGACCCCTTCCCCTTTTCCACATTTTCTTACGTTACAGCCTTATTCTAAAATGGAGTAAATACATGTTTTTCCTCATCAGTCTACACACAATACCCCATAATGACAAAGTGACATTTTTGCAAATGTTTTACAAATAAAAAACTGAAATACCTTATTTACATAAGTATTCAGACCCTTTGCTATGACTCAAAATTGAGCTGAGGTGCATCCTATTTCCATTGATCATCCTTGAGATGTTTCTTCAACTGAATGCCAAGTGTCACATCTGGAGGAAACCTGGCACCATCCCTAAGGTGAAGCATGGTGGTGGTGGCAGCATCATGCTGCGGGAAGGTTGTTCAGCAGCAGGGACTGGGAGACTAGTCAGGATCGAGGGAAAGATGAACAGAGTAAAGTACAGAGAGATCCTTGATGAAAACCTGCTCCAAAGCACTCAGGTCCTCAGACTGGGGCGAAGGTTCACCTTCCAACAAGACAACGACCCTAAGCACACAGCCAAGACAATGAAGGAGTGGCTTCAGGACAAGTCTCTGAATATTCTTGAGTGGCCCAGCCAGAGTCCGGACTTGAACCTGATCGAACAACTCTGAAGAGACTTGAAAATAGCTGTGCAGCGAAGCTCCCCATCGAACCTGACAGAGCTTGAGAGGATCTACAGAGAAGAATGGGAGAAACTCCCCAAATACAGGTGTGCCAAGCTTGTAGCGTCATACCCAAGAAGACTTGAGGCTGTAATCGCTGCCAAAGGTGCTTCAACAAAGTACTGAATAAAGGGTCTGAAAACTTATGTAAATGTGATATTTAAGTTTATTTTTAATACATTTGCAAACATTTCTAAAAACCTGTTTTTGCTTTGTCATTATGGGGTATTGTGGGTTGATTGATAAGGGGGAAAAAACGATGTAATCAATTTTTGAAAAAGTCAAGGGGTCTGAATACTTTCCGAATGCACTGTATATTGAAATAGGTTTTAGGCTACTCCTAATGCTCATTATCATGGCTGTTCGTGGTCGTTTGGGCTTCTTTAGCATAATGGACAGATTGTAAGTCTCTTTGGATAAGAGCGTCTGTTAAATGACTTGAATGTAAAATGTAACACAGGTAGGCAACACCAGTCTGCAATGATGGTGAGATGTGCTATTCAAAATGTAACACAAGGTAGGTAGAGCTCGTCTACCCATGAGGAAAGCAGTTGTGATCCCCCTCCCTCCCCTTCAGTTGAACAGCATGATTAATGAGCACCTTCCACTGGTGTTTCTTCTAATTGCCAGCCCACTCTGCTCAACCAGCATAATGCATACACACAATGGGAGTGGAGAGAGGGAGGGAGATTGAGAGAGAAAACAGAGGGAGAAAGACAGCGAGAGAGGCTCCTTTCAACCAGGTGCTTTCCATTTCTCCACGCATTAATCATTCTCCTTTCAATAAGCTGGGTGCATCTCAAAAGTCACCCTGTTCCCTATGTAGTGCACTACTTTTTAGCCCAGGCTGTTGTCAAAAGTAATGCACTATACAGGGAATAGGAGGCCCGTTCAGCCAGACAGCTGGTTTCCTGGAGGATTCTCTGACTGCCACCGTTGCTTGACAACAGCACGTTGAACAACTTTTTAATGTTATCTGTGAAACCCACCAGCACCAAGATGTCTGTAAACGCAGCTCTTCCTCCCGGGATGGAGGCGGGGTCTTTGACCTTCCACACAATCATTTAAGTCTTTTGTCTTGTCTTCAATGGAACATAGAGTAGACGACTTACACTGAGGCTCATACATTACCATACATTAATATTATTTATGCTTTCTTATCCACGGACAGGTAGGCTATTCAAGTAGTGGGATTATTTTTCTGGGACCTGTACCTATCTTTCAATATCAACAACCTTATGTTGTTTTTAGTATTACACAGTTATTGATTACTGTATTGTTGGGTTTAGAGTTAGCAAAAAAGGCATTTCACTGTACTTGTGCACGTGAAAACAATACAACTTGAAAACGTTTTCTTTAAATGGGAACACACCTCACTAATCCTATCAGATCTACAAGCTCTAGGATCATTAAGCTAAGTCATGCATTAGGCCTATGTCAGCATGCAAATAAAGCTATTTTACATACTTGTCACATTTTCCCCGTCACTGCATCGTGATGAATCAGCATTTTGTAATTAAATCATTAATAAGCCTTTATAATTGATGTAGAGCTGTTTCTGCTTAGTCTGGCTCAGCAAAGCAAACGCCTGGCTGACAATTACACCCCCATCTCAAATGAAACACTGTTTATATCATACAATAAGGAGGGGGGTAGTTTTAACTTATTTTAAGTCATATCTTTAAATCTATTGGCTAAGGATGTGACAAATCACACATGACATCCAAACTGAGAATATCATCGGGGACCAGTTGTGTGTTGGGGACCTGTGTTGGGGTCCGGGGATTTGATGCACACATCAACATCGGCTGTGGTACTGAATTTCACAGTCATTTTGAAGCTCAGGCAAGAGAAACAACAACACAGTCTATCTGTCTATTGATCTGTCGTAACACCAGCGTCGGCGTGGCAACCCTTACAAGTGGCCCCGGCAGACACTTACAATAACGCTTTAGTTAGATGGCATGTGATGTACTTCGCACAACCTCATTCAAATATCATTTTTAAGTTAACTGACATTATGTCCGAGTGGAATGCAATGTAACTGACATTATGTCCGAGTGGAATGCAATGTAACTGACATTATGTCCAAGTGGAATGCAATGTAACTGACATTATGCCCGAGTGGAATGCAATGTAACTGACATTATGTCCAAGTGGAATGCAATGTAACTGACATTATGTCCGAGTGGAATGCAATGTAACTGACATTATGCCCGAGTGGAATGCAATGTAACTGACATTATGTCCAAGTGGAATGCAATGTAACTGACATTATGTCCGAGTGGAATGCAATGTAACTGACATTATGTCCAAGTGGAATGCAATGTAACTGACATTATGCCCAAGTGGAATGCAATGCAACTGACATTATGCCCGAGTGGAATGCAATGTAACTGACATTATGCCCGAGTGGAATGCAATGTAACTGACATTATGCCCGAGTGGAATGCAATGTAACTGACATTATGCCCGAGTGGAATGCAATGTAACTGACATTATGCCCGAGTGGAATGCAATGTAACTGACATTATGTCCAAGTGGAATGCAATGTAACTGACACTACATTATCATAAGAAGATTAGTACCAGGCTCCCAGCCTTTCTAAATTGCATTACAAATAAATAAATTGGCATCAACGTAATTCCAAACCAGGCTACATATTGATGCGAGGTGGGCAATCAAACAACCTGATTCTCGATTAGAAAAGTCTGTACAATGTATAACTATAAGCTAGAGTTCTTCAATACAAACATGTCAACCTCTGTCCACGGAGGGTGTCCTAAAAGAGAAACCAAACTTGGCAGTCAATGTGTGTGTTGCTCTGATCTGCCTCAGCCTCTGGTCCCACTACAACAACTCCAACACAGCACCTGGCCCTGCTCTCCTGATCGCTAACAGCTTGCATCACTAGTCTCCATGGAGAAACCGTACACAGAGCCCTACAAAGCTCCGATAGTGTTTACTGTCACATTAATGCCTCCAACATATTGACTGGATGACTCATCCTCATAGTACAGCACTTCTACTGTCCCTGTATTGATCTACTGCTCAGGCTGACTACTCTGACCTGACTGTCCCTGACTGCCTGTCCCCTGGGATTCTGACATCCACTGATTGACTGACTGACGAGTAGTCAGGCTCTGGCTGGCTTTTTCTTCTGCTGCTCACATTGTGTGAGGCTGAGGTGATTCTGGCTACAGGCGTAATACAATTTATTTTATTTTATTAGCTTTTAAAGTAAAAATGACTTATTGAATAAAGTGAGCACAAACTGTGCTTCTGCTTACTATTTGGGGCCTTGGCAGGGTTACTGTAAAGTACTTTGTGACAAAGCTGTTGATGTAAAAAGGGCTTTATAAATCAATTTGATTGATTGATAACCAGTTCACTAACAACCACCTACCTTCCATTCTTTGATAGGGCGAATTTGACCCCCTCCTTTTGGAATGGCATCAGTCTCTGTTGTAGCTTGTCTGGGAGAAATGACAACTGACTGTCCCATCTCCTGTCAACATGGGAGTTCTGGCGATCACAATCCCTATCCTGGACCTCACTCATGGCCCGTCTTGACTTTTAGATGCCTTTGCAGAGAATGAAAAGAGAGCGAAAAAACAACAGTAAGAAGAAAAACCAACCCTGGCTGACAATTAATCATCCAGCCTGGCTTTGGCATTTTGCAAAAATGGAGGCACTACTCAAATTTGCCTCCATGTGGGTTCGATTCCCACGGGGCCAGTATGAAAATGTATGCACTTACTAATGCTATGGATAAGAGCGTCTGCTAAATGACTAAAATGCCTATTTAAAATGCTTTCAGTGCCGTTTTACAGCTTGGTGATGCACCATGTCTCAGTACAACTGTCCTCCTCATGCATGTATTTACCTGCGACAATATCAGGAACAGGCTGCTGAACTGCCACGAAATGACTGCTCCTTTTCTCCTATTGGTAAGATGCTAAGAGACTGCTGGATTACCCAGTGCAAGGATATCTGTTAAGGTAAGACAAAGAACGAGAAGACTATTGATGCTAGGAAGAATAGGGATACAGGAGGGTTACAAAGGTACTCTGACAAATACGGTTACATTAACTTCCACGGTAACGTTAGCTAACTAGCTAGCTATGCACAGCAAATTCCCTCCACGTTTTTAGCTACAGCTCAAACCAATTCAAACCATGTACAATAGATTATACATGCTAAGGCTTTGCACTTGTTAGTTTGAAAAAATACATTAGTAAGAGGATACAGACCACCAGTGCAGAAATGTTTTGATACAGATTTGCATGTGCAGTAGTTTCGCGGGAAACTTTGACAGTAGTTACGTAGTTTGCGTAGCGGATTCCATAGGAGTTGCGTTCAAGATAAGAAGCCTGCAACTTTCTTGAATCTTGACTAAAAAGCTATTTTTATTTTTTTCCCAACGATACTTTTCTAAGTGATTTCAAATGCATATCGACTTTATCAGACTCAAAAGCATGCTAAATAAATATAATTTTAGTCGTACATGACCCCTACAGTAGAACGATCACTGGACGCTCATTCGGATTTGCTGGGCATACTGTCAGTCCCAATGCTTCCTGCTGTACTCTCCAATTTCCCGGATTTGCTGTTTCGTCTTGTGCTGAATGTTAGCCTCGGTCTGTTGCCGCTACACACTGATCTTTCCTGTGGCCACACGCAGATACAGCTGTTTTTATAAATCATTCTGTTTTGTCAACGTTTCTGGTAAGACAACATGTGTTTGTTTCTTCGCACGCGTTCTTTGTAGGGATTAACGGTGAATTTGTGTAGTTAGGTTATCAAATTACAATCTTATTGGCAAATTTAGCTAGCTTAGTTAGCTAACTAGCTAAGGTCGGAATAATTTGTCGAGCTGAAGGGCTACGTTAGCTAACTAGCTTGTTGGCTAGCTAGCTAAACTCAAAGGAATTCAAAGTTCAACTTGGCACAGGTAAGTGTTGCGTTTAGATGGCTTGATTTTAATACAAACAAATCATTAATAACGAGCTAGTTAGCTAAAATAGTTATCATTTATCGTGGTTAGCTAACGTACCTAGCTTCCCCCGAAGCGCCGCAAGCAAGGCCTGCTCGTTTGCCTCATCAATAACTAGTTACTTTTGCAAACTCGCTGTTGGCTAGTTAACAATAGTAACTAGCTAGTTAGCTATGCATTTTAGGCATGCAGGAATGATACCTCTGTACAAACTAAATATACATGTTTGAAATAACACTGTTTTTCTAGTTAGCTCTAGTTGGTAGAACTAAGGAACACTAACGTTATATCGTGCAGTTCGTGCCTTTTGAAGTAACTTTGTTTTCGCGTTAACTGTCCGCTAATGGCAATGGTTAACGTTCACCAGCCTGTGTATGTCAATGTGAGAATAAATAACATGCTAAAATGGTGGAGAGAACAACGTTGCTCCCCAGTCCGAGGTACCTGTTGGGAACATCCACAAGAGGTGTCCTTCCACCGCAGTTCTCTTACCCGTTCACAATACACAAACGAAAAAACACTCCTTCACATAGTCCTCGAGCTCTAGTGCAGTTCATAATTGGAGCATGGACAACATCTTATTTCAAGGCATGTCATGAGCATGACGCAAAAGCCCTACTAACTATTTGGGCTAATTGTGTTTAACATATTCTGCATGACACTTCTCTTCGTGTATCATGTTCAGCTGTCCTCAAATCGCTTGCTATTCCTCTTGTCAGAGGGATGGAGTGCTGAAAGAACGGTCACTGACAGGGCTTGTCTTCAGACTTTCATTCTAAAGTAGGGAATGTATTAATGTTAAATCACTATCATGCCACCAATAATGTGTAATTTGATTGCCAATTTGCTGGGATCTCTCTATGCAGGCATACCTGGGCTCCCGAGTGGTGCAGCAGTCTAAGGCACTGCATCAGTGCTAGAGGCGTCACTACAGACACCCTGGGTTGAATCCAGGCTGTATCACAACCAGCCGTGATTGGGAGTACCATAGGGCGGCGCACAATTGGCCCAGCTTCATCCGGGTTTTGCCGGTGTAGGCCGTCATTGTAAAAAATAATTAGTGAAATAAAGGTAAAAACATAAAAGTGCCTACCATTGGCTTGGCTGGTGTGATGAAGTGGTTTATACTACTAAAGTAAATGGGTGACATGTTGTCAGCTCAGTGTCCTTCCTACCGCTTCTATAATGAGGATGCAGAGTCTACTACAGGAGTGTTTCCCTGCTGTCTGTTCAACCCAAGGGAGGCTCATTAGGATAGTGTTATGCTATTGCCATAAATGGAGAACTTGGTGAGGAAATATAGCCTAACTAAGCACATCCGTCACTTCTCACAGCAAATTAAAACGCAACGCCTAATAGGCTAATGTATGAAGCGTTGCCGAGACAGCAGTTTTGTTAAAATAGTGGTCCCTTTTTTGTCTGGCTTTGGAGTTCGTTAATGGAAGAGGAAACGCTCCAGTTAGCTGAGAGCTAGATGCAGAACCCCACTGTGGGCTTGTTTGATGAGTAGTTATATTGTTCTGTAAACATTAGGGCTATAGCTTGGTTTGAGAGTGACTTATGCTAGGCTACAGTTTTATAACTTTCACTGCCGTATTGTATTTTAATGTCTATTTATAAAGTCAAGGAGGCACACTTCCTCCCTGAGTTATGAACTATCTATCCTGGTTGTCTAGTGCTGCCATTAATAATTCTGAGACGAGGCTCAACGATTCAGCTTTCATAGCTGGAGGCTCTGCCGTTAGGAGTGCAGTGACACAAGTCTTGATTTATGCTCAAATTAGGGGTGTAAATTCAGAATATTGAATAGCCTGATGCTGTGTTAATTCTTCTGAGTTAATTACTCAGGTGTGTGTGTGCTCGCACGCAAGCGTTCGTCTGTGCATTTGTGTATGGTGGGGGGAGCGGGAAATCATGATGAAATTGTACTCTAAATGCTTTATGTTCTTATCCGACTTCCTCCTTGTGATATTGTCAGACAGACGTCAGTAACGTATGTAGGTCCATCCTGTTTCACAGCTTGACACAGTGAACATTGCAACGTGATTGATTCCTCTTTGTTTATCGATTGGGTGCATAAAAGGAAACTACTTGCATTTTGCTAGGCTGTTGGGTTTCTGAGATTCAGTGACCGTGTTGGTGGCGTAGCTACTTCAGTTGGTGAACTTGTAACTGTCGTGAAAAATGTGATCAGATCAGTTGTCACCAGCGTCTGTTGCTAAGGGACAGGGAGAACTTTCCTCCTACCCTGACAGTATCTATTATTTACTTCAGTTTTTAAAGGATTGGAACAAATAACACATGATTTCCCCTATAACTACGTTTTATGATCACTCTGAACGTCTCCAATGATTAGTACCACTTTAACATACTACAATTGACTTGAGCATATTTTCTGTGGTTGGTTGTAGAGCTGGGCGGTACACCATATTTGACCATATACTGGTATTGATGCATGGACCGGTTTGCGTTTTTACTTTACCTTCTATAGCGGTATTTTAATGTTTGGTTTGTTAAATGTGAAACACTGTGTGTAAAGTCGTCTCTGTCTGCTCTCCATCTCTCCATGCTGCTTTCCACACAGACCTAGCCACATTTGCTGTTGCTTGACCACGAGACACTTGCGTTCAGTCTGCATGGTCAATGTAGCACATGCAAAAATGTTAATGACCACGATGCTGTTTTCACTTTGCTTCTTAATGTAAATCCCCTAGCGTTCTATAATTACACTATTAGCTTGTGTTTCTTACATCTGCCAACCGCTAGTTAGCTGGCTAGCTAGCTAACTAGTTCAAATCCAAATCAAAGTATATTTGGTCACATACACATGGTTAGAGGATGTTAATGTGAGTGTAGCGAAATGCTTGTGCTTCTAGTTCCGACAGTGCAGTAATATCTAACAATTCCACAACTACCTAATACATACAAATGTGAAGGGATGGAATAAGAATATGTCCATATAAATATATGGATGATCGATGGCTGAGCGGTATAGGCAAGATGCAATAGCTGGTATAAAATACAGTATATACATATGAGATCAGTAATGTAAGATCTGTAAACATTATTTAAAGTGGCCAATGATTTGAGTCTGTGTATATAGTAGAGGTCGACCGATTTTATGATTTTTCAATACCGATTATTGGAGGACATAAAAAAGCCGATACCGATTAATCGGTCTGCTTTTTTTATTTATTATTTGTAATAATGACAATTACAACAATACTGAATAAACACTTATTTTAACTTAATATATTACATCAATAAAATCTATTTATTCTCAAATAAATAATGAAACATGTTCAATTTGGTTAAAATAATGCAAAAACAAAGTGTTGGAGAAGAAAGTAAACGTGCAATATGTGCCACGTAAAAAAGCTCAAGTTTAAGTTCCTTGCTCAGAACATGAGAACATATGAAAGCTGGTGGTTCCTTTTAACATGAGTCTTCAATATTCCCAGGTAAGAAGTTTTAGGTTGTAGTTATTATAGGACTATTTCTCTCTATACCATTTGTATTTCATTAGCCTTTGACTATTGGATGTTGTAATAGGTACTTTAGTATTGCCAGCCTAATCTCGGGAGTTGATAGGTTTGAAGTCATAAACAGCGCAATGCTTGAAGCACAGCAAAGAGCTGCTGGCAAATGCACGAAAGTGCTGTTTGAATGAACGCTTACGAGCCTGCTGCTGCCTACCACCGCTCAGTCAGACTGCTCTATCAAATCATAGACTTAATTATAATATAATTACACACAGAAATATGAGCCTTAGGTCATTTAATATGGTAAAATCCGGAAACTATCATTTAGAAAACAAACAACACTGTATTCAAAGTGCCCACTATTATATTCTAACTATAGAATTACAATAATCATTCTATTTTCATGATTCCACCAGGTTACAAGTGTTTTACTCTAAAGTCAAAGTCAAGTCAAATTCCAATTGCAACGTTTGGTTCAAAATAAGGCCTATATTGTTTGTCCATAACGTGCAGCCCTACGTGGCAGTGTGGAAATGACCTCAAATGAGTGCAGGAAATGCAGGAACCTATGAAAATGCTGAAAATTATTTTTGTTTGAATTGAACAGTATAAAACAATCAGAATGCAGAAAGACCCATTTTGAAATCACGTAGTATCTATGTGTTGCCACCTTAGGATCACACACTACTCATAAAGAACATGTACAACTTTTATTATTCAAAAATATAAAATAGCAGCAAATACTGTCCATTTTTTATTTTATGCAGCAATATGTTATTTGGGCCATATCGCCCGGCACTAGTTGGTTGGAGCAGTCTTGTGCCTTGTCTCCGTCTGGTTGAAATATACCCAACTGTAATGGGCAAGGTCCACTTTGAACAGCTTGTCCTCTCATTGGACATCCATCCCCTCCCATGGTGTGTCCTGTTCTCTCATTGGCCACCATACCCTCCCATGGTGTGTCCTGTTCTCTCATTGGCCACCATACCCTCCCATGGTGTGTCCTGTTCTCTCATTGGCCATCCATCCCATGGTGCATGGTTTGTCCTATTCTCTCATTGCTGTATATGGGGAGACAGACGCCCCTCCTGTCTCTCTCGTCTGTCTCTCTCTTCTCTGTCCCCCTACTCTCTCTCTCTCCTCTCTATCCCCCTACTCTCTCGCTCTCCTCTCTATCCCCCTGCTCTCTCTCTGTCCCCCTACTCAGTCTCTCTCTCTCCTCTATGTCCCCCTACTCTCTCTCGCCTCTGTCCCCCTACTCTCTCTCGCCTCTCCTCTCTGTCTCCCTCCTCCTTTCATTTGTCCCTCGCCTCCCTCCTCTGGTGTAAGCGCATGGCAGGGCAGCAGAATTGGTAATGAAGAAAGCGCCCAATTTAGCCTCCTCAGCCGCGCGCTCCTCTGAGATGTGCTTCCTGCCTGCCTCTGCCTGGGTGCAGCGAGGCGGGGTGCTGTGAGTGGCTGAGCTAGAGCTGACATCACAGTGGCCAGCTGTTGATTTGGTGCTGTCTCTGAGGCTGGGGCGAGTCACTGACTCCGTCAGGCGCCTACTGAGGGGCTCTGGCAGGTAGACACACACACACAAACCCACAACGATAGGAGGCTGTGTGAGACTACTGCTGCTGCAGGGAGCGAGTCGCTCCGAGCAGCTACGTCCTCCTCAACCAATGCTGCCTTGGGTACTACGGACTCCTCCAACAGCTTGCAATGAACATAAGGAGGGCTGCTATGTGGCAGGTAGGTCTTGGTTTCTGTCCTTACCAAAGAGTTTGTATTTGGTGAAGGAAGGAGCCCATTGGAAAGTCAGGAGTAATGGTTTAAGTTCCAGATAATATCTACTAAGGCTTTTAGTAGCCTTTTCAGACTTGAATCATTCAGACGTTGTGCTGGGTTCTCAATCATCTGTCTGTTAGTATCTTAGACCTTGAGCTTCATTTTGAAAGCCGTGATTTATTGTTGAGATTTTGTTTTGTTGGCTATGTTTTCAAAATGATCCTATTGAGACGCAGTTAAACATCACAGCAGTCTTCTACAATATGTTCTAAGCTACAGTTGTGAATTTCATTTAAGCTACAGGGTTAATCTGGTGACGATAAGGGCTCGGTTTCCAAAGGATGCACAGCAAGGCTGCATTCAGTGAACAGGGGATCTGTAGACTGTGTTCAGTTTGTTGGGGAACAAGGGATCTGTAGACTGTGTTCAGTGTGTTGGGGGATCTGTAGACTGTGTTCAGTGTGTTGGGGAACAGGGGATCTGTAGACTGTGTTCAGTGTGTTGGGGAACAAGGGGTCTGTAGACTGTGTTCAGTGAATCCCCAATATGAATTCAGCAGCAGTGCACCTCCACTGCTAAATCGTGGCCTTCACTACAAATGTAAAATATATATATACACTTTTCGGGATACGAAAACGTTTTCCGTTCTAACTTAAACGACTAAAACCAGATATAAAGTATGTATAAAATATAATAGAGCAATACATTAATAGATAAGATCATCTTTGAGAACTAACAATCACCAAAATAAAAACTAGACAGTCAGGGAGAATCTAAAATTCCCAAAATGTCTTGACACTTTGCTACCGCTGCTGAAAAGAATCCTAGGGGAAACACTGCAGTGTATTGGTGAACAGGGGCTGTGTTCTGATTAGCGTTGTGTCTTGGCGTGGCTTTCTTTCATCAGTACACTAATGACCATAGATAAGCCATTAAGAGGCTTGTGTTGCCTCTGCACAGCTTGCATTTCTGCTCCTCAGTATATTGTTTCTGTTATTACAAATGGGTTTTTAATGACTGACTCCACTAGTATGATGTCCAGCGCATTCAGAAAGTATTCATACCCCTTGACTTATTCCACATTTTGTTCCAGCCTGAATACAAAATGGATAAAATGTATTTTTTTTCTCACCCATTTTCACTCTATACCCCCATAATGACAGTGAAAATATGTTTTTAGGAATGTTAGCTAATTTATTTAAAATAAAATACTGAAATATTTAATTTACGTACGTATTCACACACCCTGAGACAATATTTTGTAGAATTAATTTTGGTAGTGATTACTGCTGTGTGTCTTGCTGGGTAAGTCTCGGAGAGCTCTCCACACCTGGATTGTGCAACATTTGCCCATTTAAAAAAATATCTAGATATATTTTCATATTCTTCAAGCTCTGTTAAATTAGTTGTTCATAATTGCTAGACAACAATTTTCAGGTCTTACCATAGATTTTCGGTTATTGTCTTGCTGAAAGGTGAATTAATCTCCCAGTGTCTGGTAGAAACCAGACTGAACCAGGTTTTCCTCTAGGATTTTGCCTGTGCTTAGCTCTTTAAAAAGAAATCCTAAATAACTCCCCAGTCCTTAACGATTACAAGCATACCCATAACATAATGCAGCCACCACTATTTGCCCTAAACATAACACTTAGTATTCAGGACAAACAGTTAATTGCTTTGTCAATTTTTTTGCAGTATTATTTTAGTGCGTTGTTGCAAATAGGATACATTTATTTATTTTTAAAGAAGATTTTGCATGTTTTATTTTCACTCTGTCATTTAGGTTAGTATTGTAGAGTAACTATAGTGTTGTTCATCCATCCTCAGTGTTCTCCTATCACAGCCATTAAACTCTGTAACTGTTTTAAAGTCACCATTGTCCTCATGGTGAAATCCCTGAGCGGTATCCTTCCTCTCCGGCAATTGACTTAGGAAGGACGCCTGTATCTTTGTAGTGACGGGGTGTGTTGATACATCATTCAAAGTGTAATTAATAACTTCAACATGCTCAAAGGGATATGCAATGTCTGCTTTTATTTGCCCTGCTTTGAGAGGCATTGGAAAATCTCCTTGCTTTTTGTTGTTGAATCTGTGTTTGAAATTCACTGTTCGACTGAGGGACCTTACAATTATTTGTATGTGTGGGGTACAGAGATGAGACAGTCATTCAAAAATCATGTTAAACACTTATTGCACACACAGTGAGTCCATGCAACTTATTATGTGACTTGTTAAGCACATTTACCTGTAATCGAGGCTGAGCGATGAAATGAATACCTTTAGTCTGCACTTTATACCCCAGAGGGCTTGAGTCTCAATTATCATCAGCTCTCTCTAATCAATAACTCTCCTTATTATCAGACATGGCTCTGAGCCGGGGTACGGGTTCATTTACCCTGTTCAACACACTGATAATCAATGTCATTTATTAGGCTTAAAGTAAACTGTATTACTATTCCTGTGACTTGATGGTTGGTTACGCAATACATTTAATCTTTCTATGCTTTCCCACTCTTGTTTTCTGTGTGACTGTAGAGCTGGAGAAGACCGCCTTAATAGATGTCTGTCTGTTAGCTACTCAGTATGTTGGATGAATGGATGGCTTCGGCTGCTTTTCTCTGCTCTTGTATTGTTCCATCCTCCTACACAGTCTAGGCGGGAGGGAGAGAGAGTCTCTCCTCTCGTTTGCTCCCCCACAGCACTTGGGCAGGGGGGGAGGTACCGCCCAAGCCTGGTGTGGACCGCCCTATCTGTGCGTGCAATCAGAATGGCCTCTTGTGCATTCCACAGGCGCAATTTCCTATTCGCTGTGCTAACATAATTGTCATTGAGTGGTCCATTTACAGCCGGCATATGATTAGTTAGCTCCCATTCCCCTGGCTGGCAGAGTGGCTGTGCCCTTTTGACCTCCTTGTAGGTTTTTGAGAATACATTTTCATGGGTAGAAAAGTGTAGCATGGAAAAAGGCTTCGGCACTTACTCACCACTTCTACAGGCAGTATGGGTGTGTTTGTACCGTGGGGAATGGAGTTGAAGGGACTGTGAAGTGAAGAGGCTCTTTGCGGTTCAACCACTCAGATCAACTCAGAGCCTCAGATTCTGTTGTCAAATACAGAGGAGTTGCTCAGTAACAGGAGACCCAGAGGATTTTACTGGGCTGTGTGTGTGTGTTCTTGGGTACGTGTAGACTTCTGGTCTGTTTGTGCCTGCCAGTGTTTATTCGTGTGTGTGTCACACTGTGTTCCATCTGCATGCATTAAGCCCCCTGTCCCTGACACGCCCTCCCCCGTGTGTCACACAGACTGTCCCTGACACGCCCTCCCCCGTGTGTCACACAGACTGTCCCTGACACGCCCTCCCCCGTGTGTCACACAGACTGTCCCTGACACGCCCTCCCCCGTGTGTCACACAGACTGTCCCTGACACGCCCTCCCCCGTGTGTCACACAGACTGTCCCCGACACCCCCTCCCCCGTGTGTCACACACTGTCCCTGACACCCCCTCCCCCGTGTGTCACACACTGTCCCTGACACTCCCTCCCCCGTGTGTCACACAGACTGTCCCTGATACCCCCTCCCCCGTGTGTCACAGACTGTCCCTGACACGCCCTCCCCCGTGTGTCACACAGACTGTCCCCGACACCCCCTCCCCCGTGTGTCACACACTGTCCCTGACACCCCCTCCCCCGTGTGTCACACACTGTCCCTGACACCCCCTCCCCCGTGTGTCACACACTGTCCCTGACACTCCCTCCCCCGTGTGTCACACAGACTGTCCCTGATACCCCCTCCCCCGTGTGTCACACACTGTCCCTGACCCCCCCCCTCCCCCGTGTGTCACACAGACTGTCCCTGACCCCCCCCTCCCCCGTGTGTCACACAGACTGTCCCTGACACGCCCTCCCCCGTGTGTCACACAGACTGTCCCTGACACACCCTCCCCCGAGTGTCACACAGACTGTCCCTGATACCCCCTCCCCCGTGTGTCACACAGACTGTCCCTGACACAGAACTGACACGGTGATCTCCTGAACTCAGCGGCTTGCTCAGCCCTGCTGTTCCTCCCTGTCCGTTCAGCACAGCTCTGACTCCTAATGCAGCTTGTGTCTGGGGCCAGAATCTCGCTTGCTGTCTGTCTGGTTGGTTGAGTTCTACTGGTGTCACCAGCTAGTAGGGCTGACTGTAGTCATGTGAAGTTCCACACCTCTCTTTGTGTTGCTGCTGACTGCCAGACTGGAGGTTACCTTTGTTCTAGTAGTGTCTGCAGTTTACTGTCAAACCAGGATCTGCATACACAGCAGGGTGTGGTGAGGTAGAATAGGGTGAGGTAGAATAGGGTGAGGTAGAATAGGGTGAGGTAGAATAGGGTGAGGTAGAATAGGGTGAGGTAGGGTGAGGTGGAAAAGGATTATAAAGTGAGCAGGAATCCACCACTTGACCTTTTATCTGGCAGCATGCATGGGTCTGCTTCCCACTGGCCCGATAGGACTGTGTGGGATCAGGAGACGGGACTGTGTGGGATCAGGAGACGGGACTGTGTGGAGACAGGAGACGGGACTGTGTGGGATCAGGAGACGGGACTGTGTGGGATCAGGAGACGGGACTGTGTGGGATCAGGAGACGGGACTGTGTGGGATCAGGAGACGGGACTGTGTGGGATCAGGAGACGGGACTGTGTGGGATCAGGAGACGGGACTGTGTGGGATCAGGAGACGGGACTGTGTGGGATCAGGAGACGGGACTGTGTGGGATCAGGAGACGGGACTGTGTGGGATCAGGAGACGGGACTGTGTGGGGACAGGAGACGGGACTGTGTGGGATCAGGAGACGGGACTGTGTGGGGACAGGAGACGGGACTGTGTGGAGACAGGAGACGGGACTGTGTGGAGACAGGAGACGGGACTGTGTGGAGACAGGAGACGGGACTGTGTGGAGACAGGAGACGGGACTGTGTGGAGACAGGAGACGGGACTGTGTGGAGACAGGAGACGGGACTGTGTGGAGACAGGAGACGGGACTGTGTGGAGACAGGAGACGGGACTGTGTGGAGACAGGAGACGGGACTGTGTGGAGACAGGAGACGGGACTGTGTGGAGACAGGAGACGGGACTGTGTGGAGACAGGAGACGGGACTGTGTGGAGACAGGAGACGGGGCTGTGTGGAGACAGGAGACGGGGCTGTGTGGGATCAGGAGACGGGGCTGTGTGGAGACAGGAGACGGGGCTGTGTGGAGACAGGAGACGGGGCTGTGTGGTGACAGGAGACGGGGCTGTGTGGAGACAGGAGACGGGGCTGTGTGGAGACAGGAGACGGGGCTGTGTGGGATCAGGAGACGGGGCTGTGTGGGATCAGGAGACGGGGCTGTGTGGGATCAGGAGACGGGACTGTGTGGGATCAGGAGACGGGACTGTGTGGGATCAGGAGACGGGACTGTGTGGGATCAGGAGACGGGACTGTGTGGGATCAGGAGACGGGACTGTGTGGTATCAGGAGACGGGACTGTGTGGAGACAGGAGACGGGACTGTGTGGAGACAGGAGACGGGGCTGTGTGGAGACAGGAGACGGGGCTGTGTGGAGACAGGAGACGGGGCTGTGTGGAGACAGGAGACGGGGCTGTGTGGAGACAGGAGACGGGGCTGTGTGGAGACAGGAGACGGGTCTGTGTGGGATCAGGAGACGGGTCTGTGTGGGATCAGGAGACGGGACTGTGTGGGATCAGGAGACGGGACTGTGTGGGATCAGGAGACGGGACTGTGTGGGATCAGGAGACGGGACTGTGTGGGATCAGGAGACGGGACTGTGTGGGATCAGGAGACGGGACTGGTTGCCAGAGAGAGCTTACTGTGGCGGGCGCTCTGCCCGGTAGATAGCACTGAGCTCTGGGACTAGGAGGAAGGTTGGAGTGGAGTAGCAGAACATGGGCAAAGATGTAGAGTCCTTCTGACTGATGGAGAATCTGGTCTGTTACCTTCGATGTGAAGCTTCCATTTGGGAAATGATATGTCTGTCAGTGTCCACTCCAACATTGGTATTCTAAATATCATAGGGTTTTGATTGAAAAGTGTTAACTTCTGTTTTTTACGGCTGTTATTCCTGAATATGTAACGCTGCTCTGTTTTACATAACTGGCACGACAGAATGGGTTTAACACGACCTCCATGCACTCAATGGCTCTGATGGATGAAACCTGTTTTACACACAGGCATGCACAGCCACAATATCGCTTTCTGTCTCTTTCCCTGTCTCTCTCTCTTTCCCCATTTTTCTCTCTCGCACTCACACACGTGATATCCCCTGGACTCTGTCTGTCCATGTCAGCCCTGTGACTGTCAGCGACCTATAACCCCATTCCATCAGTGTTCCCCAGTGCTCTAAGGCTCCTGACCCTCTGACCTCTTCTCTCCCTGTGACAGGTCTGTGATGGCCATGAGCAGCTTGGAGGGCAGTGCCACCGAGGCCGTTCAGATCTGGACACCAGAGACTCCGAGCTGGTGCTAAGGACATGGGACTCTCCCTCAGAGTTAGCGACAGGCTCAGCAGCACGAGACGTTACAGTGACAAACCAGCGGTGGCGCAGGACTGCTGCCCCCAGAGCCTTCTCACCCTCTGTAGGACGTCACCACCACAGGCCCAGGAGCACCCAGTAAGTAGCTTCCTGTAAGGAGAATAGGCCATTGGCCTCAAAGTACATTGGAGGCCGGGGGGAAATTAAAAACAGCGTTGACATCACTTCAGTCGAGAGAGACTGACAGATATTACAAATCAGCAATGCTGCACTTGAGTAGAAAAGATTGTGTGCCGGAATAACTGAACAGATGTGGACTAGCCTGGTGTGGACTAGCCTGGTGTTATAGTTATTTCTCTTTAAGATGAACATGTTTGACCTGCCTCTCAGCCAGTTTCCACTCAGTATTCAGTAACATAACTAAAATAGCACTGCACACTGCAGAACACAAGAACAACATACATTTTGTTATTGAACAGAGTGTTTAAAGATGGATGTGAAAGGAGCAGGTTTTGGGGAGTAACTGAGTACATGTCATCTGATTTACAAAAAACATGTATCAGTTACAATACCAGCTAAAATATTGTAATCAGATTAGATACTTTTGAAAAACTAGATGATTACTTAAAAATTCAGAAAGGATGTTTGTGAGAGAAAGAAATGTATTTTGGCACCTTTCGGTTTCTCAGTGACATTCAATTCAGCATGGAAAAAAGTGTTTCAGTTTGTTCCACCTGAGAGAGTCTGATCACCAATCAGAGACCGCTGTGATGACACACCAGATGTGACCACCAATCAGAGACCACTATGATGACACACCAGATGTGTTTGATGGATCCTTTTCTCAAAGCCGGTGGGATGCATTTTACATCATACCCTCTATATTTCTGTATTTTGGAACTTCTGTATCTTGAAAATTGTATTGCTTATATACAAAACATTTTGGAACTATATCAACAAGGCACTAATGAAACAAATTAAGGGGAAGTAACCCAAAAGTAACGGGAAGTAATCAGATTACTTTACGGAGTTTGGGTAATCCAAAACTTACGTTACTGATTACATTTTTGGACAGGTAAGGTGCCGTTTTCAAGGGATTGTTAAATATATGAGCTATTTGGTTGTAATATCAGCACCTCTTGAAGAGCAGAGTCAGGACTACCCATCCCATTATTCCATGTTTATCTCTATCAGAGTTCTACAGCAAGGAACTGCATGCTTTTCATCAGCATACATCAATTGATCATTTAACTGTAGATATGTGAGGGTAGCCTCACAATATCGCTCAATGTTGCCCACCATTAATTGGATTTGAGCGATGTAAAATAAGTGAAATATACTTGCCTAGTATGAGTGGTTTCAGGTTAATTTCCCATCCTTTGTGGGCTCTGCTTGTCAAGCAGCAGAAGTGTGAATTCGCCTATGTACTGTTATCTAATATTTACTTTGCTAGCTACCTGATGATACTGTTTACTTTGCTAGCTACCTGATGATACAGTTTACTTTGCTAGCTACCTGATGATACTGTTTACTTTGCTAGCTACCTGATGATACTGTTTACTTTGCTAGCTACCTGATGATAATGTTTACTTTGCAAGCTACCTGGTGATAATGTTTACTTTGCAAGCTACCTGGTGATAATGTTTACTTTGTTAGCTACCTGGTGATAATGTTTACTTTGCTAGCTACCTGATGATAATGTTTACTTTGCAAGCTACCTGATGATAATGTTTACTTTGCAAGCTACCTGATGATAATGTTTACTTTGCTAGCTACCTGGTGATAATGTTTACTTTGCTAGCTACCTGATGATAATGTTTACTTTGCAAGCTACCTGATGATAATGTTTACTTTGCTAGCTACCTGATGATAATGTTTACTTTGCTAGCTACCTGATGATAATGTTTACTTTGCTAGCTACCTGATGATAGTGTTTACTTTGCTAGCTACCTGATGATAATGTTTACTTTGCTAGCTACCTGATGATAATGTTTACTTTGCTAGCTACCTGATGATACTGTTTACTTTGCTAGCTACCTGATGATAATGTTTACTTTGCTAGCTACCTGATGATAATGTTTACTTTGCTAGCTACCTGGTGATAATGTTTACTTTGCTAGCTACGGGTAGAAACAGTTGACCATACATATAGTGATAAGTAGACCTGATGTAGTTTTTTCTCCCACCAACCTAGGCCTACCTAGCGAAGTTGGCTAACATTATCCCCGTTTCAACATTGTTAATAAGGGTTTGATCAGGATTGCTGCTGACAGACGTGATAGACGACATTGACTGAGGGACCACGTCAAATTGGCTAGTTGGCTAACAACAAATCCCGTCAGTATGGCTAGTTAACAAGTTAACATTCAGGGGATAAACTAGATGGCTGTATAGAAATCTCTATAGCAGGGTTGGGCGGTTTCCAGATTGTCATATCCTCATACCGTCCTTCTCTCACACCGGGATTTACGGTACTACTGGCTTAGTACACAAACATGCAAAGAAGCCGGTTGGGCGTCTATTAGCAGAATAACAACAAAATTACCACAAGTAACAGCAAAATATGCTAACGAGCGCAAACGAAAACAAACAAATTGCGAAGGCAGGCAACGCAGCTCATAAAGTTATACATATATAGGTAGGAGCTACCGAATTATATTTTTGTTGAGTTTAGACATTTTACAAGCGAATGTGAGCGAGAGACATTATTCATTTGCACAAAGTTTTGACCGCATGCTTGTCTGAAGGACACTGTGTGGCGTCGCTAGGTGTAACGGGCCTGCACTGTTCTGAGAAGATAGTGGAGAAGCACACCGTCCAAAACTGAGAGGAAAAACGCAAGGAAATCGAGCTGCAGTGGCAGCTGTACCGATGACTCATCCAAAGGGCTTTGACACCTCAAACACGGCAGAAAGCTAACACAATACGATGCACCGTGACGTTATTCATTCAGCCGCGTTAATCTTAGGTGTCGCCCTAACGCAGAAAGATAAAACTTTGTGTGTTTTGTAAATGCAGATCTCCAATGCTTCTTATTGTAATATCTGCTCGGCATCAGACTAATTTCGTTCTTCAGTTGCACTTCTCCACTCAGAATGGCCGTTGGTGAATTCTCATCTCTCAGCAGATTGTGCTTTGACTGATGTGGAGCTACTTTTTTCCAGTACTTTTCTCTGTGTTGACAGCCTACTGTTCTCCAGTACTTTTCTCTGTGTAGACAGTCTACTTTTCTCTGTGTAGACAGCCTACTGTGCTCCGGTACTTTTCTCTGTGTAGACAGCCTACTGTTCTCTGGTACTTTTCTCTGTGTAGACAGCCTACTGTTCTCTGGTACTTTTCTCTGTGTAGACAGCCTACTGTGCTCCGGTACTTTTCTCTGTGTAGACAGCCTACTGTTCTCCGGTACTTTTCTCTGTGTAGACAGCCTACTTTTCTCTGTGTAGACAGCCTACTGTTCTCCGGTACTTTTCTCTGTGTAGACAGCCTACTTTTCTCTGTGTAGACAGCCTACTGTTCTCTGGTACTTTTCTCTGTGTAGACAGTCTACTGTTCTCTGGTACTTTTCTCTGTGTAGACAGCCTACTGTTCTCTGGTACTTTTCTCTGTGTGGACAGCCTACTGTTCTCTGGTACTTTTCTCTGTGTGGACAGCCTACTGTTCTCTGGTACTTTTCTCTGTGTGGACAGCCTACTGTTCTCTGGTACTTTTCTCTGTGTAGACGGCCTACTGTTCTCTGGTAAAATGCTACCTTCATCTATCTGAAATTACATGATCAATTGCTAAACTTCCGGATCATGAAAAGCATGCAGGTCCTTGCTGTATAACTCTGATGAAGCTAAATGTGGAATTTTGGGAAATGTGTAGTTCTGACTCTGCTCTTCAAGAGGTGATGATATTGAAACCTGGTTGTCAACATGGTTGTCAATGGTTTAGAGGAGCTGGTGGTCTCCTTGCCCATCAGCAGTCAAATGGAACGTTCTACACTGTATTGTGAGGTTTTATTGATACCTACCTATAGAGAGGGCCGTAGAGTCATGGAGTCATTGCACTCTTTGAACATTCTGGAATCCAGGGTGTCAGTGGGATTTTTCTATAGCCACAAGCTCTGTCCTCCAATAGTACTGACGGTCTCACAGTACTGACTGTCTCTTTCTCAATGTGTCTTTCTGGGATTCCTCTATCCTCAAAATGAATTGGTCACTCCCCTCTGACCTTCTCCACCATGGGGTTTGAGAAGGATTCAAGGAAAGCCAAATTGAGACAGAGGCACAGAGCCACAGTGTTAATGTCAGGGACTGAATCAGATGGGACCTCTCAACCTCTAATTAAAATCATTAATCACAGCTCTCATAAACCAGATGTCTCCTTCCCTAACCCTCCCATATTTTCCTCTCTATGATGTCTCCTTCCCTCTTCTCCTCTGTCTCCTTCCTTCTCCTCTCTCTGTCTCCTTCCCTAAGCCTCCCCACCCCTCTTCTCTATCCTACTGCTACTGCAAGAGAGACTTGCTACATTATTACCAAAAACCACTGCCCTGTCACTGTCCCTGCATTAGCCCCATTACAGTAGTCATTAGATTTCAGATGTTCTAACTAATAGAGATGTTTACAATTTCTCTTTAGCCCATGTTTTCTTTCTCTGTTCTCTGTATATGCATTATATTTCAATGCCCATGTTTTCTCTCATTCTCTATTCTCTGTAAATGCATGATATGTCAATGCCCATGTTTTCTCTCATTCTCTATTCTCTGTAAATGCATGATATTTCAATGCCCATGTTTTCCTTCTCTATTCTCTGTAAATGCATGATATTTCAATGCCCATGTTTTCTCTCTCTATTCTCTGTAAATGCATGATATTTCAATGCCCATGTTTTCCCTCTCTGTTCTCTGTAAATGCATGATATTTCAATGCCCATGTTTTCTCTCTCTATTCTCTGTAAATGCATGATATTTCAATGCCCATGTTTTCTCTCTCTCTCTTCTCTGACTGTAGGTGTAAGATGTCTTTTGATGTAGCCCTAATGGGAAATGATTTGCATTTTGATTAGTAAAATCCCAGTCTCTCTCCATCGTCTGTCTGTCTCTGTCTCTTTCTCCATCTCTAGGACCCCAGTAACAGCAGTGTTGTATAGAGACTCTCTGTAAGCTGTGCGTCTGATGAGGATGTCTGATCCTGTTACTGTAAAGGACATCAGTAGGACTGAGACCATGAAGGTTTGTGAGGCTGGAGGTGAGCTGGAGGCAGCAGACTGGACCGGAACCACAACACTAGGAGCAGACAGCAGACGGAATGGTGTAAAGGACAAACCCAAACAGGCTGGGAGCCTGGTGCTGGAACACAATGCCACCGGTCACCAAGACGGAAGCTGCTGTGACAACAAGAGGGAAACGTCACAGGTAAACACACCGGTGTAAACATAAACAGCCTTTTAGTGTGGACCAATGAGATCAGTTTTCCATTATCACATCCACAATTTGAACATGTTTTACCACTACTCTGGCAAAAATGTAAATATGGTAATATAATTGAAATATGGTAATGTCATTGAGCCCAGGATCAGTCATTAAAATACTCTAATGTAACAGATGAAACAAGTTAGTGAAAGATGTGCTGATACAGTGCAGCAAAACGTTCCTTTGTCTCAGGGGTTGGAGGTAATGTTGACAGGCAGCAGAGAGGGTATTGTCTCAGGGTTGGAGGTAATGTTGACAGGGTATTGTCTCAGGGTTGGAGGTAATGTTGACAGGGTATTGTCTCAGGGTTGGAGGTAATGTTGACAGGTTATTGTCTCAGGGTTGGAGGTAATGTTAACAGGCAGGAGTATAAATGGGAAGCAGAACAAGTAAAAGCGGTCGGTGGCTGGCGCCCCAGCCAGACTGAAGAAGACAGTTAATCTGGATCTCAAATCCTGGCTTATCTACAAACTTCCTGTGTGTCACCCTGAGAGAGAGACTGAATGGGTGCCGGATGGGGAGAGGGAGGGAGGGGTGTGTGTTTCTCTGTGTGTGTCTCCTCTGTGACTTTGCCACCATCTGCCCCTGCCACGTTCTCTCTCTCAGGCCAGGTACCTTGTAGTGCAGACGTCAGCGTTTCCTTCTCTCTCCTCTCATTGTTCCTTTCCTTTCTGCCCTGTTCAATTATCTGATCTACTGGTGCGTTCACACCTACTGTCTCACTCACACACACACACACACACACACACACACACACACACACACACACACACACACACACACACACACACACATCACACAGTCTCTAAGGGTCGTACACATGCCTGGAAATGGAAACGGTCCATTTCCATCTTTATTTCATTAATGTTATCTGACCCTCCAGCGCAGCGGGGAAAGGAACTGTCCTCTGGTTGGTTTTAGAGGACGGGACCAAGAGGAGAGAGAGAGAGTGTGTGTGTGTGTACAGACGGTGTCTCAGCGGCAGCCCGAGAGGAGCATGGGGCCTGCCAGCCGTTCTGTCTAAATCAGACTCAGCTTTCGCCTCTGACTCTCTAGGACATCACCCTGCACACACACGCGCGCACGCTCGAACAAACACACACACACGAAGAGCAGAGGCACTGAGATGTCGTCCCCCCTGCTGCTTCCTGCTCCTCTCCAACCTCAGAACACTGCTCTGTCTCACCACACCATTCCTCTCCTGCTTCCTGTTCCTCTCCAACTTCAGAACACTGCTCTGTCTCACCACACCATTCCTCTCCTGCTTCCTGTTCCTCTCCAACCTCAGAACACTGCTCTGTCTCACCACACCATTCCTCTCCTGCTTCCTGTTCCTCTCCAACCTCATAACACTTCTCTTTGCTCTAGTCTACATGACAGGAAAATGGGTCTGAGGGAGAGAGAGGTGTGAAAATAATTCAGTTAAATGTACATAGTAGTCAGACAGAATTCTGGGTCTAATTTCTCAGACAGGAAGGTGTTTGAATCACTAGGGTGAGAATTCATCTTGGCCCAAAAAGGGCTCCTCCTCGTGTTTTGTCACATGCCTATATTGATTGGCCGAGCTCTTTAGTAGGGTGTACGTTGACGTCCAACATGTATGATGTATGTATTCAGCCTTCCTGTTGTTCTGGACCACAATATTATTTAACCTTGTAGTTTTGTTAGCTAAACTCCTCCTTTTTGTGGTCCGTTTTGGACAGCAGCAGTCTCCTGTATCAGCTGGCCAGCCAGTGAGGGGCTCTAAGGTACAGTCGGTGGATTAGCATGATGCCTGGCATGTCTGCCTGGCAACTACCTCATACATTATCATTTTATCTCTAGTGTTTCTGCTGAGAAGAAGGATTTATCCAATATGTCTTATTATATATTTGCCTGCTGTTGACTTGGTTCTCGTTCTGTAGTGAACAGGGTGTTCATACTCATTCCGTGGAGGCCCTAGTGTCAGAGGGTTTGGGGTTTGTCCTTTCAGTTAAGACCTAGACAATCAGGTGAGTGGCGTTCTTTACTAATTCGTAACCTTCATTTATCAATTGAGTACAAGGGACCTGCAGACACTCTGCCCTCCGTGGAATGAGTTTGACACGTGATTTAAGTCATCCCTTTAAAACCATCCGGTGGAATGAGTTTGACACGTGATTTAAGTCATCCCTTTAAAACCATCCGGTGGAATGAGTTTGACACGTGATTTAAGTCATCCCTTTAAAACCATCCGGTGGAATGAGTTTGACACGTGATTTAAGTCATCCTTTTAAAACCATCCGGTGGAATGAGTTCGACACGTGATTTAAGTCATCCCTTTTAAAACCATCCGGTGGAATGAGTTTGACACGTGATTTAAGTCATCCCTTTAAAACCATCCGGCGGAATGAGTTTGACACGTGATTTAAGTCATCCTTTTAAAACCATCCAGACTTGTAGTGCTGCATTAGTATTATGTATCTTCTCTTGCATGATGTTCAGACGTTTAAACGGACTTATTTATGTGTATTTACGTGTTTGCTAACCATCACGTTAGTCACATGCATGGATTGGATTTGACTCAACCAACTCATTTTGAGGTCTGAACATATTCTGTTGGTCGTGATGCTTGGTGCTTGCTGGCCTTTACGTTTTGGTTTGTATGTTTACTTGGTCGGTTCGGGTTTTGAAATGATCAACGCACGTCATCTAAAGGAATATATTTTGAACCGTTGTCAATATACTGTACTCTCCCTCAGTCCAAGGCCAAGGTAAAGTTAGTACGGAGCCTGGCTGTCTGTGAAGAGTCCTCTCCTCCCTTTCTAACAGCACACCAGCTGACACCAGATCCTCAGGTAAACCTTTAGACACACACACACACACACACCTTTGGGTAAACCCCCAGACGACTTCTTCTACCCCATTAGCTGTGGCTCATTTCACAAACGTCACTCTGCCTTCTCACCAGACACACACACGAGCCAGCAGCTAGAGGGCCTTGCATTTCATCCAGTCAGCACTAACTTCATCAAAACCACCAGGGTGTTTTCCACCACCAGCCGTTGTGTGTACTGTGTGTACTGTGTGTACTGTGTGTACTGTGTGTACTGTGTGTACTGTGTGTGTGTGTGTACTGTGTGTGTGTGTGTCTGTCTGTGTGTGTGTCTGTCTGTGTGTGTGTCTGTCTGTGTGTGTGTCTGTCTGTGTGTGTGTCTGTCTGTGTGTGTGTCTGTCTGTGTGTGTGAGTGTACTGTGTGAGTGTACTGTGTGTGTGTACCTGCGGTGTGTGTCTGTCTGTGTGTGAGTGTACTGTGTGTGTGTGTGTGTACCTGCGGTGTGTGTGTGTGTGCACACACTGTATTACGCCCATCCATCTTGGAGAACATTGTATTTTCACATGTCAGAACATGGAGACCTGTGGACTGATATAGTTGAATAGTACGGTTGTCACTATGATGTTAAGCTTCCTTCAATCTATTCCTTTGTCTGTCAGCACCACTCAAACATGTCCATGGCTAGTGGTGTTTGAAGTGATATAGGTTATCTTTTTGGGAGGGGTTTGTCTTTCTATGTTAACCTGCAATTTTTTATGCCAATTATTTCTCCTTGAGTGAAAATGTTTCCTTGGTGTAGACGAGAAAATAAATGATTCTGCTTCTCTGTAAAGATGCATTGTCCTTGCTGTGAAACCGGTTACTAGGAAACCCTGGCCGTGTGTTTAAATGGATAGACTTCCTTGAACTAGTGTGAGATTTAACCCCCTCCTTCTCTGAGTTCTATTCAGTCCTCTTTCACTCTTATCTATCTTTCTCTTCTTCCTCCCTCTCTTTTTCTCATCTTTCTCTTCCTCTCTCTTTTGCCCTCTCTCCACGTGCCCTCCCTTCCTCACATCTCTCTTTGATGCTTTTCTGTGGCAACGTTAGTTATTTTTGTTAACCTGTTGTGCTGTATCACTACAGCAAAGCCTCCCTGAGAGGCAGAGTATATATAACCTTTAGTTACTGGCCCAGCGCTCTAACCACTAGGCTACCATTTTATATCACTAATGGAAACATTACATCTCCCTTCCAGAAACCACTGGCTCCCAACTTCTTTACCTAGTTGCCTCTATCCTGAAGTGGTATTTCATTTAAGCTTCTTGCAGCCAGCACTCTGAATCTGCGTTCCAAATGGCACCCTATTCCCTATGGGCCCTGGTCAAAAGTAGTGCCCTATATGGGGAATAGGGTGTCATTTAGGTCGCAGAATGAGTTTCAGTGTGCTGCTCAGCTTTTAGCTCCTCTCTGCCTTTTGTACTAGTGTTGAATAGTGAATCAGAGCAGGGAATGAAGTACAGCAGAGATTAAGATGAATAGTGGGGTTAAACCAAAGTCAAGGCTGGGATGCTGAGAAGACCTTGAAACACACAGAACTGGAATGATTGGAATGTACATTTTCATTCAAGTGAGTACTGTCAAATGGTTGTAATATTCTCCATGCTCGCTAAGCCTTAGACATTTAACAATTCATATTTTAGTAATTTAGCAGACTCTTATCCAGAGCAACTTCCAGGCACAATTAGGGTTAGGGCAAGGGCACATCAACATATTTTTCACTTAGTCAGCTTGGGGATTTGAACCAGCGACCTTTCGATTACTGGTCCAACGCTCTTAACCACTAGGCTACCTGCCACCATTATAAAATATAATCATTCAAGCGAGTGTCAAATGGCTGTGATATGAGGGGCTCTCCCCCCCCCCCCACCCCCCCCACCACCACATTCTAGTCATTTTATTTCTATGCTTGTCTTGCAACAAGTCTTCCAAAGGGAGTTCTTTCATCTGGTACAATAAAGGCAATGATGAATGTGAAGGTGTGGAAGATAGGACAGGCTTTCTATTGATGGATGTGAAGGTGTGGAAGATGAGACAGGCTTTCTATTGATGGATGTGAAGGTGTGGAAGATAGGACAGGCTTTCTATTGATGGATGTGAAGGTGTGGAAGATGAGACAGGCTTTCTATTGATGGATGTGAAGGTGTGGAAGATGAGACAGGCTTTCTATTGATGGATGTGAAGGTGTGGAAGATAGGACAGGCTTTCTATTGATGGATGTGAAGGTGTGGAAGATGAGACAGGCTTTCTATTGATGGATGTGAAGGTGTGGAAGATAGGACAGGCTTTCTATTGATGGATGTGAAGGTGTGGAAGATAGGACAGGCTTTCTATTGATGGATGTGAAGGTGTGGAAGATAGGACAGGCTTTCTAGTGATGGATGTGAAGGTGTGGAAACTGGGACAGGCTTTCTATTGGTGGATGTGAAGGTGTGGAAACTGGGACAGGCTTTCTATTGGTGGATGTGAAGGTGTGGAAGATGAGACAGGCTTTCTATTGATGGATGTGAAGGTGTGGAAACTGGGACAGGCTTTCTATTGATGGATGTGAAGGTGTGGAAGATGAGACAGGCTTTCTATTGATGGATGTGAAGGTGTGGAAGATGAGACAGGCTTTCTATTGATGGATGTGAAGGTGTGGAAGATGAGACAGGCTTTCTATTGGTGGATGTGAAGGTGTGGAAGATAGGACAGGCTTTCTATTGATGGATGTGAAGGTGTGGAAGATGAGACAGGCTTTCTATTGATGGATGTGAAGGTGTGGAAACTGGGACAGGCTTTCTATTGATGGATGTGAAGGTGTGGAAGATGAGACAGGCTTTCTATTGATGGATGTGAAGGTGTGGAAACTGGGACAGGCTTTCTATTGATGGATGTGAAGGTGTGGAAGATAGGACAGGCGTTCTATTGATGGATGTGAAGGTGTGGAAGATAGGACAGGCGTTCTATTGAATGTATTCTCTTCCCCCAACATAAAGCAGATCTATATTTGACTCTCAGTATTCACTCCTCTGTAGGTCCATGTACTGTTAGTGTTTGTTTAGTCACATCATTGTAATGTCAAAAGGATGTATGATTTTCAGGTGTTTAATGACTAAATAAACCGATGTTGTGATGTAATTGCTGAGGTGATTATGGTCCGTAGAGGAGGAAGTTATTTGAAAGGAAAACGGAGCTCTCGTAGTACATCAGATGTTTTTTTAAATGAGGTCGGTCGGCAGATACTTGTTTGCACAAGCTAAACATGTAAAACCCTTAAATTCTTTTTTAATTAACTGCCAACCAAGTGCGCGATTGTGAGGATAATTAGATGCAGATTCTTAATGTGACATGCTAATTAATTCTGTCTGTATTTTCATTTTAGTGTACTTCTCATATGGCACCCTATTCCCTATGTAGTGCACTACTTTTGACCAGGGCCCATAGGGAATAGGCTGCCTGTAGCTACCACTGAAGTTTTTATTTCTTACTCTTCAAATTCACATCCAGATATCCCAGTCCTTTGATAAGGAGGAGCTGTCTGCCAAGGAGGAGAAAGAGAAGGTGGAGAAACCAGAGAAGATGCCCAGGAAAATGCTCTCAAGAGGTGTGTGGGTGTGGGAGAGTTGGCGGAGAGAGGTTCATTGTTATCTTTGTGTTGTAAATAGTGAGAGAGAATATAATGGCCATCCCTGCCTTCACAGACAGACAGACACGGTTGTGTTTGTATGTTACAATACAAGACCTTGGAGACGTGTTGTGAGCTTTAGTCTAGAGAACTAATGAACTGATTCCGAAACATGGAGCTCTCTGAGAAATCTAATATAGAATCCTAGGAGACTATGGGTGCTTTCGTAAAATCACTCTGGCTATCTACTCTGCTTTCAGAGCACTCACGTGTGAGTGTGCCAGAGCGCACAATAACCAATTTTAATTTACGCACGCGCAACACCCATTGAATATGAATATAATATTGAATTTGACCGGTGTCAGTAAATGGAGAAAATGATGTCATGAAATTGTTGCCAGCAGCACAGTTGCGGTGCATTCGGAAAGTATTTAGACCCCTTGACTTTTTACCGCATTTTGTTACGTTACAGCCTTATTCTAAAATGGACTAAATCGCTTTTTTCCCTCATCAATCTACAATCTGACAAAGCAAAAACTGTTTTTTATCAATTTTTGCAAATGTATTAAACTGATATCACAGTTACATAAGTATTCAGACCCTTTACTCGGTACTTTGAAGCACCTTTGGTAACGATTACAGCATCGAGTCTTCTTGTATGACGCTACAAGTTTGGCACATCTGTATTTGGGGAGTTTCTCCCATTTTTCTCGGCAGATCCTCTCAAGCTCTGTCAGGTTCGACGGGGCGCGTCGCTGCACAGTTATTTTCAGGTCTCTCCAGTGATGTTGGTTCGAGTTCAAGTCCGGGCTCTGGTTGGGCCACTCAAGAACATTGAGACTTGTCCTGAAGCCACTCCTGCGTTGTCTTGGCTGTGTGCTTAGTGTCACTCCAGAGTGAATTTACGAACACACCCCATAGTCCACAGAGATGTGTTGTGTATAGAGAACCATTACCAGAATGATTGGTCCTCTTGTGTCTAGATTCCAGCCAGGACTACACAGACTCTACTGGAATAGACCTGCATGAGTTCCTGGTCAACACTCTTAAGAACAACCCCAGAGACAGAATGATGCTGTTGAAGTTGGAGCAGGACATTCTGGATTTTATCAGTAATAATGAGTAAGTTATTTAATTAATACATTTATTGATTGATTTAATGTATTTTATTTATAGTTAATGCAATTTTATTCTAATTCAATTCTATAGTTTTTATTTTAGCCTTTCAGTAAAGCTCATTCGGCTCTCGTGTTTCCTAGAAGCCAGAAGAGGAAGTTCCCTCCCATGACGTCGTACCATAGAATGCTGCTACACCGAGTGGCTGCCTACTTTGGCATGGATCACAATGTTGACCCCACCGGGAAGTCTGTCATCATCAACAAAACTAGCAATACAAGAATGTATGTTTTTCATTTGGTACCAGTCAGTTTTAAAACATTTTATAATACATTATTTTCAGGATTTATACTGAACCACAATAATACATTTTATTAGATTCTATGAAGCTTAAATACATCAAATTGCTTTGAAAGTATGTATTTGGTGTAGATTTCTTCCCCCACACCTCTAAACTTCCACCAATGTAAATTCTCTTCCACAGACCAGATCAAAAATTCTCAGAACACATAAAAGACGACAAAACAGACGATTTCCAAAAACGCTACATTCTCAAAAGAGACAACGCCAGCTTCGACCGGGAAGACGGCATGGTAGGCGGTTTCTGTGTTCCAATCAAATGTCACGCTGTGTCCCAAATGACACCCTATCCTTTATATAGTGCCCTATGGGCCCTGGTCAACAGAAGTAAAGTATATAGGGAATAGTGTGCCTTTTGTTATTGTTAGGGTTTGTTAGGGTGATAATCTGGTGCTGCTGTTCCAGCTGCTGGCTAGGCTAAGCTGAGCGGAAGCTGCTGGCTAGGCTAAGCTGAGCGGAAGCTGCTGGCTAGGCTAAGCTGCTGTTCCAGCTGCTGGCTAGGCTAAGCTGCTGTTCCAGCTGCTGGCTAGGCTAAGCTGCTGTTCCAGCTGCTGGCTAGGCTAAGCTGCTGTTCCAGCTGCTGGCTAGGCTAAGCTGCTGTTCCAGCTGCTGGCTAGGCTAAGCTGCTGTTCCAGCTGCTGGCTAGGCTAAGCTGCTGTTCCAGCTGCTGGCTAGGCTAAGCTGCGCGGACGCTGCCGGCTAGGCTAAGCTTCGCGGACGCTGCCGGCTAGGCTAAGCTGCGCGGAAGCTGCCGGCTAGGCTAAGCTGAGCGGAAGCTGCTGGCTAGGCTAAGCTGAGCGGAAGCTGCTGGCTAGGCTAAGCTGAGCGGAAGCTGCTGGCTAGGCTAAGCTGAGCGGAAGCTGCTGGCTAGGCTAAGCTGAGCGGAAGCTGCTGGCTAGGCTAAGCTGAGCGGAAGCTGCTGGCTAGGCTAAGCTGCTGTTCCAGCTGCTGGCTAGGCTAAGCTGCTGTTCCAGCTGCTGGCTAGGCTAAGCTGCTGTTCCAGCTGCTGGCTAGGCTAAGCTGCTGTTCCAGCTGCTGGCTAGGCTAAGCTGCTGTTCCAGCTGCTGGCTAGGCTAAGCTGCGCGGACGCTGCCGGCTAGGCTAAGCTGCGCGGACGCTGCCGGCTAGGCTAAGCTGCGCGGACGCTGCCGGCTAGGCTAAGCTGCGCGGAAGCTGCCGGCTAGGCTAAGCTGCGCGGAAGCTGCCGGCTAGGCTAAGCTGCGCGGAAGCTGCCGGCTAGGCTAAGCTGCGCGGACGCTGCCGGCTAGGCTAAGCTGCGCGGACGCTGCCGGCTAGGCTAAGCTGCGCGGACGCTGCCGGCTAGGCTAAGCTGCGCGGACGCTGCTGGCTAGGCTAAGCTGCGCGGACGCTGCTAGCTAAGTTGTGCATGTGCTTGCAGATACGAATGCGCCTGAAAGACGACAGGAGAAGCAAATCTATCGAGGAGAGAGAGGAGGACTATCAGAGAGCCAGGGACAGGATATTTGCACCAGATGTGAGATTTTGGCTAATCAATTTAGATTAATGATGCATTTGTGTTTATTTTGAAGTAAAATATGGATAGGCTTTATGGACTGTAAATGACATGTAAGTAAGATATTTAAATGGATGTATTTTTTTCCACAGGGAGATCATTTCCATCTAGATGGAAGGTAAATATCATTCACATATCTGTCTAATTTGACACTAGTTGGTCCAACGTGGACGTTTTGACTGGTTGGGCCAACGTGGACGTTTTGACTGGTTGGGCCAACGTGGACGGTTTGACTGGTTGGTCCAACGTGGACGTTTTGACTGGTTGGGCCAACGTGGACGTTTTGACTGGTTGGGCCAACGTGGACGTTTTGACTGGTTGGGCCAACGTGGACGGTTTGACTGGTTGGGCCAACGTGGACGGTTTGACTGGTTGGTCCAACGTGGACGGTTTGACTGGTTGGGCCAACGTGGACGGTTTGACTGGTTGGTCCAACGTGGACGGTTTGACTGGTTGGGCCAACGTGGACGGTTTGACTGGTTGGGCCAACGTGGACGGTTTGACTGGTTGGGCCAACGTGGACGGTTTGACTGGTTGGTCCAACGTGGATTTGATACCCTTTGATAATGTTGCATGGTCATCTCCCCATGCAGGAGCCCTGATGAAGAGGCTTGTATCAGCACACAACAGAGACGGCAACTCTTCAGGTACTTCCTTTCTGTCACAGATCTCTCACACACACACACATACATACACACATACATACACACACACATACATACATACATACATACATACACACATACATACATACATACATACATACATACATACATACATACACACATACACACATACACACATACACACACACATACATACACACACACATACATACACAAACATACATACATACACACATACACACATACATATATATATCCATCCATACCTTGTTTCCTCAGACTAGGGGACGGGCGATCAGCCAGCAGTAGACAGAGCAGCTCTGAGAATGACCCCAAGAACTGTGATGCCCGGCCGTGGAGCAGCACTGATTCAGACAGCTCCAACCGTAACCTGAGGCCCACCATGACCAAGGCCAGCAGCTTCAGCAGCATCTCTGTCCTCATCAGAGGAGACAGCTCAGCCAGCAGCAAGAGCACCGGACGCCTCTCCAAAACAGGCAAGTAATAGGGTGAGGGTGGGGACACTGACTCATGCACACGTAATCAAAAGCACGTGTGACGTATCGTGTCCAGTCTGCTTTGTTCCACAGCACAGTGAAGCACCTGTTTTTAAGACATTGTGATGTCACTGACGTACAAGCTGAATTTCTCCTCGGAATTCTTTGTCAAATCAAGAAAAAGGTGTTCTGTGTCCATGACTACTTGGTGGTAACTGATTTACCCCAAGTGTGGTCAGTCACCCCTAGACAATGTGATACACTAGTTTCTGACTGACATGAGTTGAAATTGGTCCTTCACTGTGTGTCTGTGTGCACCATCCCTGTTTAATACAGGCATACTGGGGGAATGGAGACCCAGTTTTCTTTGTTTATCCTGTTTTGGTTCCTCCTCCGTTCCTTGTCTTTTCGATCATCTTTTTTGTTGTTGTTGCTGCCGCCTCTGTTCTAGAGGCTTTTCTTTTTGGTTTCATGTGATTCCATTTCCACAGTGCACTGACAGACAGCTTTTTGCTTGAGTTTTTTTATTTAACGTTGTTTACGAAGTTGGGGCTCACTTTGTGCAGCACAAACATCTGCTCTGCTCCTACTGGGAGGCCATTTTGTGTTCCTGTTAGCTCTGTCCTGTGGCTCATCTCTTCTGTATGGCTCATCTCTTCTGTATGCAGTGCATTTCATCTTTTTGGTTCTTTGGCATCATTTAGCATCTTTGGTTTTAGCATTTTTGGTTTTAGCTTTCTTTCTAATTTTGTTATAGTATCCCCAATTTCTTTAAGTGCTGGTTGTTTAGTTTGTGTAGAAAACATGAAGAATGATGGCCATCACAATTCTGAATTCATTGGCTTTTACTGTTGGCAAGACGGAGAGACGTGTTTCCCACCTCTCCAGTAATACGTCCAGAGAGACCAAACTTGAGCCCAGTTTTCCTCTTTTGTCTGTCCAGATTTCAAAGCTCCTGGTGGCTTTGCTTTTGACATCAAATGTCGGAGGTTTGCGTACGTGCCAGAAGACGAACTTTGACGTTCTAAACCAGGAAAATGTGTCTGTGGTTGCATTACTGACAAACTAATAACATGTTTGTGGTTATACTCTTTAAGATGTGGACCACTTAAAATTACACTTGATTTGGGCTCACGCAAGATGCCCACAGAGGGACAAATATCACCTATAGCCAATGAATTCACTCACCGTGTGTCCCACTTTTGAATGGACCAATGGCTATTCTGCTTCTACCCCTGTTACCGCAGAAGTGACCAATAGCTGTCCTCCTTGTACCCCTGCCTAGAGGTTGGCTGTGCATGTGTTACAAGCCACTGCCTCTATTTTTACTTTTTATTTCACCTTTTGTTTAACTAGGCAAGTCAGTTAAGAACAAATTCTTATTTACAATGCCGGTTACACTATAGGACGTCTTTCGTGGTCCTCTCTGTAGGACGTTTAGTGATCTTTTCATCCCTCCCTCCTCTAGGTTCTGAGTCTTCTAATAGTGTAGGGTCTTCTACGAGTTCCATCTCTCGCCCCCAAGTCCTCCACCTGCCTCTCCCTGTCCCAGCTGCTCTAACCCAGGCAGCCGGCCCTGTTGGGGGCCCCAGCACGGTGCAACCTACACCTTCCTCCTCTGCGTCCTCCTCTGCCACGGCCCCCAGCAGTAGTAGAACTTCTGTACACTGTGATCGGGGCAGCAGGAATGGCCCGGCGCCTGCATCCGGCCCAGCGCCAACCCAGGCCACTGCTAATGCTACTAGTTACTATTTCCTTCCCCCGGAAGCCACAGGGATACCGCCTGGCAGTATACTGGTCAACCCACACACAGGTTGGTATCTTCTGATCAGGGTTGGTCCTCATCCCTCAGTTCATATAGGCTTGATTGGCCTGTGTGTGTGATGTCTTTAAATAGGCTGGATTGGCCTGTCTCTGTGTGCTGTCTTTATTTTGGGTTTGATGTGATGGTTGGTTTTGATCATAGTTCTTGTAAAACAAACTTCTTATTCAGTCTATTAGTCTCTGCTCTTCTCTTAGACTGTTGCCGAAATTTCCACAAACTACATATTTTGGGTCAAATATGTATCAAAGCCTTTTTAGATTGAATGAATGGACTAAGGGAGTTGGTAAACTGTGTATATATTCGTGGTTTAATCATTATTCAGGGTGTTACTATAGCATAACTCCTATTGACTAAATTATTCTCAAATGTCCTATAGCCTCTACTGCAGGGCTGTCCAACCCTCTTCCTGGAGATCTACTGTCCTGTGGGTTTTCAGTCCAATCCTCTTCGTGGAGATCTACTGTCCTGTGGGTTTTCAGTCCAACCCTCTTCCTGGAGATCTACCGTCCTGTAAGTTTTTAGTCCAACCCTAATTTAGCATATTGGACTGAAAACCCACAGGACGGTAGATCTCCAGGAAGAGGGTTGGACTGAAAATCCACAGGATGGTAGATCTCCAGGAAGAGGGTTGGACTGAAAACCCACAGGACAGTAGATCTCCAGGAAGAGGGTTGGGCAGCCCTGGTCTACAGTCTAAGTTTGTTGTTCCCCACCTGCAGGCCAACCCTTTGTAAACCCTGACGGCAGTGCTGTGATCTACAACCCCTCGATGACCTCACAGCAAGGTGGGAGGAGCCAGCAGCCCTTGGCCCCTCCCCTACCGCCTCCTGCCCCGCACCAGCCAGCCAATCACGTCCTCTCCCAGGTCAGTCAATGAGTCGACAGCCCATGTATCCCTTCCTTTCTCCAGAAAGCCCATTCACTCCCTGCATGCAGTCATTTCTTTACTCTACCTGTTCTCAATTAATATAGTAGATTAGAATCCATCATTCTTTAATTGATGCCTCCTAATTTCCCAGAGAACATTCATCATCTACGAGCTAGGGCTGAGTGAATTATCTAGATATCAATCAGGTTCAATTCATTGTGGTATTAATCAGCCAGCTCTAGTTCCTCCTATTCAATCACCTCTGACTTCTTAACCTAATGGAGGTCTCTCTCCTCTCTTTCCCTCTGTTCTGTCCTTTTCTCCTCCTTCAGCCGGTTCGGCATCTCCAGCCCTCTGCTCCACAGCCGATCCAGTACTCAACCATCTCTTACCCTCCTCCTCAGTTCCTGCCACTCTCCTCTAACCAACAATACACTTTGGTACCTATCAATCCTCTCTCCCCTAACCAACAATACACTTTGGTACCTATCAATCCTCTCTCTCCTCACCTCTATCTCCCACCTATGTTTCTGTCCAGTTGCCTCTTCAGCACCTTGTCATTTAATTAGGTGGTATTTTATAAGATATGGACATTACGTTACGTGTGTTAATTCCAGAAGTTTATATTTTTATACAGAATCTTTGATGTAATGTATGATGGAAAGACATCTTTATCTGGGATGACTTTGTGATTGAAGAAGTGTTCAGCAGGATCCTGGATCATGTTCATTAGGCAGAAGACATTTGAAACCAGCAGTTTGCCCAATGGGAACCCAGAATCTTGTTTTCTGTTGCAAAATGTCTTGCATCTGAGTGCTTGTTGAACATGACCCTGTTTGCCCTATGACCCAGTTAGGTAGAACATGACCTTGTTAGCCCTATGACCCGGTTAGGTTGAACATGACCCGGTTAGGTTGAACATGACCCGGTTAGGTTGAACATGACCCGGTTAGGTTGAACATGACCCGGTTAGGTTGAACATGACCCGGTTAGGTTGAACATGGCCCGGTTAGGTTGAACATGGCCCAGTTAGGTGGAAGATGACCCTGTTAGGTGGAACATGACCCTGTTTGCCCTATGACCCGGTTAGGTGGAACATGACCCTGTTTGCCCTATGACCCGGTTAGGTGGAACATGACCCTGTTTGCCCTATGACCCGGTTAGGTTGAACATGGCCCAGTTAGCCCTATGACCCGGTTAGGTTGAACATGGCCCAGTTAGCCCTATGACCCGGTTAGGTTGAACATGACCCTGTTAGCCATATGACCCGGTTAGGTGGAACATGGCCCGGTTAGGTGGAACATGGCCCAGTTAGGTGGAACATGGCCCAGTTAGGTGGAACATGGCCCAGTTAGGTGGAACATGGCCCAGTTAGGTGGAACATGGCCCAGTTAGGTGGAACATGGCCCAGTTAGGTAGAACATGGCCCAGTTAGGTAGAACATGACCCAGTTAGGTAGAACATGACCCTGTTAGGTAGAACATGACCCAGTTAGGTAGAACATGACCCAGTTAGGTAGAACATGACCCAGTTAGGTAGAACATGACCCTGTTAGGTAGAACATGACCCTGTTAGGTAGAACATGACCCAGTTAGCCCTATGACCCGGTTAGGTGGAACATGACCCTGTTAGCCCTATGACCCGGTTAGGTGGAACATGACCCTGTTAGCCATATGACCCGGTTAGGTAGAATAGGACCCTGTTAGCCCTGTGACCGTTAGGTAGAACATGACTCTGTTATCCCTGTGACCGTTAGGTTGAACATGACCCTGTTAGCCCTGTGACCGTTAGGTAGAACATGACCCTGTTAGGTAGAACATGACCCTGTTAGCCATGTGACCGTTAGGTAGAACATGACCCTGTTAGCCCTGTGACCGTTAGGTTGAACATGACCCTGTTAGCCCTGTGACCGTTAGGTAGAACATGACCCTGTTAGCCCTGTGACCGTTAGGTTGAACATGACCCTGTTAGGTAGAACATGACCCTGTTAGGTAGAACATGACCCAGTTAGGTAGGACATGACCCTGTTAGCTCCCGAGTGGCACAGCGGTCTAAGACACTGCATTTCAGTGCTAGAGGTGTCACTACAGACCCTGGTTCGATCCTTGGTTCGATCCCGGGCTGTATCACATCCGGCCGTGATCGGGAGTCCCATGGGGCGGCACACAATTGGCCCAGCGTCGTCCAGGTTAGGGGAGGGTTTGGCCGGGGTAGGCCGTCATTGTAAAATAAGAATTTGTTCTTAACTGACTTGCTTAGTAAAATAAATAAATAAAACAGCCCTATTACCCTGTTAGGTGGACTAGACCAGGCTGCATTCTGTTAGGGAGACTAGATCAGGCTGCATTCTGTTAGGGAGACTAGATCAGGCTGCATTCTGTTAGGGAGACTAGATCAGGCTGCATTCTGTTAGGGAGA